>NC_092701.1:21180038-21460038 GCF_964275005.1 Diadema setosum | reverse complement strand
TCAATGGGGTCAGTGAAAGTCCAAATCTACTGAGCTCAGCCTGGATCGCTATGTACATCTTCAAATGAGTTTTACAGCAGAACAAGAGCACACTACATAGGGGAAAAAAGGGTAAATTAGGCAAATAATACTGTGATACACACAGCTTTCATACAGAAAAAGAACGGATATTGATAGAAGAAAATGTAGTCTTTTTTTTCGAGGCCATTTTCTGGGCACTATGACACAAATAAACATTGATTGAGGCCACGAATGCAGACACTCTTGTCTACATTTTTGGAACCTGGTATACCATGTTCCCCCGTATTAGTTGATGCCGCAGGAACCTGGTTTACCAGGTTCCCTTTAAAGGACAAGTTCACCCTCATAAACATAAGGATTGAGAGAATGTAGCGATATTAGGAGAACATGTCATTGAAAGTTTGAGGAAAATCGGACAATCCGTTCAAAAGTTCTAGAATTTTTGAAGTTTTTGTGCAGTAACCGCTGGATGAGAAGACTACTGCAGTGTATGAATAACTTAGATGTCACATCTTCTTCTTCTTCTTTCAATAAAGTACAGGCCACCTTGTGGTGTATCAGCGTACTGGTGTGGTGCTAGGTGCAGCCATGCATGTGCAGTGCATTTCAAAACGTTTGCTCATGAAGACACATATGTACAGTGCTAGTTAAAATGTGCTGCTAAAAACTGCTCCTGCCATCTAGCGGAGCTGGAGATGTTTCACCTCTTCCTTGAACATTAAAGGAGAGGTGCAATTGATGGCTTGGTCTGGTAGGCTGTTCCACAGTCGTGTTGTGTCCGGAATAAAACTTCTCTGGTAGATGAGGGTACGTGCATGAGGAATGTTCAGCATCTGGAATGTTCAGCATCATGTTCAGACCCTGCGGGTCCTGGGATTCGTGGATAGAATTGTATTGGATGGGATGTCTACATGAGAGTTCATAACACAATACATCATGTAGACTTTCACTTGAGCTCTACGTTCCTGGAGTGAGGGCCAGCCCAATTTATGAAGCATGTCGGTGACACTGCTTGTTCGTTGGTAATCCTGAAACACAAAGCGGGCATAACGGCGTTGTACCATCTCCAACCTGTTGATATTGACCTGTGTAAAAGGGTCCCATATTATGCTGGCATACTCCATGATTGGTCTCAGGAGGGCCAGGTAGCACAGCACTTTGATCTTTCTTGGACATGCATGGATGTTTCTTTGAAGAAAGGCACTGGTGGAGTTGGCCTTCTTGGCAACTTGATTGATATGGTGGTTCCAGCTAAGGTTGTTCTGAATGTGAATACCAAGGTATTTGGCTGTGTTGGTGTTTGCCAGTGGCTGGCCATGGATGTTGTATGAATTAAGAAGTGGTTTCCTCTTGTTGGTGAGGTGAAGCACTTTGCACTTGTTTGGGTTGAACTGCATTAACCAGTCGGTCTCCCAACACTGTAGGGCATCAAGGTTTTGCTGTAATATGTGGGCATCTGCTTCTGACTTGATTGTTTTATAAATCATGCAATCATCCGCAAATAACCTCACAGTGCAGTCGGTGGATAGACACTCAGGCAAATCGTTAATAAACAGAAGGAACAGCAATGGCCCTATGACACTTCCTTGGGGTACCCCTGAAGCAACGTTGACAGAGCTCGAGATGGAACCTTCGAGGATCACCCTTTGTGTTCTGTTGTGGAGGAAGTCAGAAAGCCAGTTGTGGAGTGTTCCCCTTATGCCGTAGTAATCAAGCTTGTAGAGAAGTCTGGAGTGAGGCACCTTGTCAAATGCTTTTGAAAAGTCAAGCAGTACGACATCAATCTGCTCTCTATTATCAATACCCTTTGCAAGGTCATGGATTGCTAGGGTGAGCTGGGATGTGCAAGACCTCTTCTTTCGAAATCCATGCTGGACATCTGACAAGATGGTGTGTATGTCGAGATGGTCCATGATGTTACTGTGAATGATGTGTTCAAGCATCTTACTGGTTACTGATGTCAGTGAGATGGGCCTGTAGTTGGAGGGATCATGTCGGTCACCTGATTTAAAGACCGGAGATATATTTGCTGCTTTCCAGTCAAGAGGAATCTTGCCTTGATCAAGAGATGCTTGAAAAAATATGGTAAGGATTGGTGTCAATTCTTTGGCTAATTCCTTCAGAAGTCTGGTAGGAATTTCATCAGGACCAGTGGCCTTATGGGGATCAAGTTCGGACAAGAGCTTAAAAACACCAGCGGGGGAGACTGAAATGTTTCCCATGCTTGGATATGGACTTCTATCCTTATAAGGGATCGTAGATATATCTTCATTCGAGTTAAAGACAGAGGAAAACTGTTGATTCAAGACATTGGCCTTTTGCATGCTATCAAGCTGCAAGGATCCACTTGGTGATTTTAGGGCAGCAACTCCACTTGCGTGCAACAATATAAGGAAAATATAAAGAGAATTTCACAAAATTCCATCTTTTAAAAAAAGTACATATTCCCTTGACTGGTTACCGACATATGTTAGGGGTAATATTATTCCCCCTGCCTTTAGAAAGAGACAAGTGCTCTTTTATTTTGCGAAAAAAGTGAAAATATGTTGAATTTTCTTTACATCTTCTTTATACTGTTGTACGCATATGACTCACAAGCTGTAGTAGTCTCCTCATCCAGCGGTTCCAACACAAAAATTTTAAAAATTCATAACTTTTGCATCGATTGTCCAATTTTCCTCAAACTTTCACTGATGTGTTCTACTAATATTGCTGCATTCTCTCAATCCTTATGTTTATGAAGGTGAACTTGTCCTTTAACCCTAAAAAGACTGGGGGGGGGGGGCCCTAAAAGGCCCCCCCTCGACATTTCGCGCGATTACTCAGCAACACGCAATGCTCTCGCCGCGATGCTCTATGACTTTTTTCTTTTGAGTTTCCCGCACATTTTGACACCAAATTTGTGATGCCCGGGGGTACGGTTCTGAAGTTACATAACTTTTTGTACATGCATGTGAGACCGAAAATGGCAAAAAAATGTGATTTTGTGTACAAAGTCAATGCAAATTGAGTTTTATCACATGGTTCATATAAATATGCTTATTTTTACTCTCAATGGCTAAAATCAATTTGTTTTAGTGGTATTATGCTTCAAAAAGGGTCTGCCACAAATTTTGCTGAAAAAAACAACAAAAACAAAAGGTCGAAAAAACAAAGAAATACATAAGAAATTCATAAAACAATAAAATAAATAAGAAATTAATTTTGATACCAAATTTTTTTTCAAGTACATTTGCTAAGAATGCTACAAAGAATATCTAGACCAAAAATGAGCACTTTTGGAGCTTTATTTACTGATTTAGATAAAAAAGTCTGATTTCTCGCATAAATTAGCATAATTAATCAAAATAAAGTAAAAGAAGACTATTTTGGAAAATTTAGATATACGATCTTGTAGATTACATCGCACACTACCATTGTGCAAATTTCCGCGGCGATCGCGCGATCCACGGCCGAGATCTTAAGGGGGGGGGGGGCCCTTTAGGCCCCCCCCCCCCAGTCTTTCGAGCTACCAAAATAGCCCAGTCTTTTTAGGGTTAACTCTTTATATGCCATGTTCGCATGTGTGACTCAGTCGACGGCGTGCCAAGGTTGCATATTCTACTCAAACACACAAACCCGCCCAAACTGATTGACAAAGTGTCAAATTCCACAGTACAATGAAAGCGTTTCTTTCAAATCCATTCATGTCACATGAAGTTTGCATTTTATGTGGTGATTGACTATCAAGCTGTTTCGGACTGGATGTGTGAGTAGATTTTAAGTTTCTGCCACTGTTTTTGTGTGCAAAAGTCATGCCTCTGCAATAATGTAGCTACTGGTCATTAAATGACAGGAAAACAATCATAGATTTACCATACAATTGATATCAAAGCAAAGTTTGATGTTTTCTCTTCAACATTGCTCATGACATGTCCAGGATAACAAAAATCTGTAAAAGTTACATCGATTTGAAAATCATAATGTTTTCCCAAAGCGTGACTATGTTACTGTCTCAGAATTATGTGGCACACACTGGGTTTTCACCTTGGCACATAAAGAAGTAAGGAACAGATTAAATGACACTGACACCAGGGTATGAAAAGTTAGGAGGGGAGGATGAGACCTTTTTGGGGTAGATCCATCCTCAAATGTTGCCAAACACCAGTTTTGCCGTAGAGGAGGATGAGAAAGTTACTTTGAATTGATATCATGGAGTAGGAGTAAAAAAATAAATGTGAGGAGTGAAGGTAAGACATACTATATTAGGTTATGTGTTATCGGTTTGATGTCAGTGAAAAGTCTCTTTCAATGTTCTCTAATTCCTCCTAAAGAATTATCTTGGTCTATTGACTGTGATGTTACAATACTAAAGTACCTTCTGTGTTTATTCAACATGAAAACGTGCATGAAACTAAGTTTTCTTTTTACAGAAAATGGTCCATTTCTCATGATTTTGATCAGTGTAAATCTTACTAATTATCTTATCTTATTGATCATCCAAGATGAAAAGAGTGGAAGTCTCTTTTGTATTTGAAAGCAGCGACTTATTCTTAATCATCATCTTTTGAATCAAGCTATTATAAAAACCTTCGTGATCCTCTTCACAATTTTTGTCTCCATCTT
Organism: Diadema setosum; assembly: GCF_964275005.1. Classification (NCBI taxonomy): domain Eukaryota; kingdom Metazoa; phylum Echinodermata; class Echinoidea; order Diadematoida; family Diadematidae; genus Diadema; species Diadema setosum. Next base: position 21,455,412 of record NC_092701.1, on the reverse strand, counting down.
TGTTCCCAGGACAAGAAGCGTGAAGAAAACGAGGCGATGGAGAAACAGTCGAAGGGTTTGAAAGAAGCACGAAAGCCGGAGTTCAGGTCGGCGCTGGATAGATTTAAGAAGTGAAACAGAAAAGAAGATGATAGTGTGGATAGATGGTGTTACGGATATTGCAAAAAAGTTGCTGCAACCTCGTGTGGCTCTAGCATCAAAGATCAAAGGGTCAGAGTTCACCTCTTGGACATTAAAACTGACATGATGCAGGGAAGGCTGCAAAGGTGTTTTGCACGAACCTCTGGAATAACGCAGCGCTCGATCCCGAAGGAGACACTTGCTCATGCACAGGGACGAACCTGTTTGAGAAACAGCGTGTTCCCCCCTGTGTGAAGCTTGCCCTCAAGCATTTCAGAAAAAAATAAGCAGAAGGCTGTTTTTATACTCTTTATACACATGGATATGTATTAAGACCAAAGCAGACATTTGAAAATGAAGCTGTGTGTTAAGCCTAACTCAAGGAAATCCTCCCCCACCAAAAAAAAGAAGAAGAAAAAAAGAAAGAAAAGAAAACAAAAAGAAGAAGAAAGAAATGTGCAAGATCCCAGAGATATTTCCTGTTGATTTTTGTTTGATGTCCATTGGGCTAGGACTGTCCCTATTCAAAGAATTTTCATGAACCTTCCACGAGGTGACTGCACTAGAATTTATTTGCAGAGGCTTTCTGTATGTGGGGTGGACTGCACAAGATACTTATGGGGAGAGGAGGGGGTATTGTCCAAAGTTATTCTAGATAATCACAAGCTGATGTTGAAAGGGTCCATTGTGTATGGTGAAAAGATAAGCCTGTCCGGTGATCAGGAGGTCGTAGGTTTGAATCCTGCTCGAGTATGTACGCCCATGATTTTTTATCATGGCTACTACTAAAACACTGATCAATTCAGTGCTTATTTACGTCGATGTAGGGCAATTTGTCAATCAGTTGCAAAGCCTAAATTGGTTACGCAAATGGATTTCCTTCTTGGGTGTAAGCATAAATGCATACTTAGGTAATATTTGTTGTCCTGTTTACAGTTACGTCGTGTACAGTGAAAAGGAAAAAAAAAAACAAACAAACTGGTTACATAAATGGACTATTGTGCCACTGAAGGTACCATTTGCTTTTTCAATGTACCTGCGAACAACTGGTGATGAATGAATCAATTCATGTGGATCAAATTTGTTGTCCCCTTAGGCAGTCTTACATGCATGGGCTATACCCTTCAGGCAGTCTCTTGGTCGAGTAGCATGTTAAAGCTAGTAATTGATGGGCGAATTTTTGCTGAAAATAAGTGTATTGATGTGAATGAAGTAACAAAGTAATTCGAGTAAAATCATTACAGTGGATGCTTGTGAGAAAGAACCCTGATATAACTAACTGCTGGTAAAACAACTTAATTTTTCTTGTCCCAAATTTCTAAGTGTCTTTGCATATCGAAGTTATGGATGTCCTGATGTGGTAATTTTCAATTTGACAAAAATTGGTTGCACAGGTCCCGGTGAGTTTGTTGTAACAAGAATCCTCTTTATTCGATTTGAGGGAATAATCTGAGCAGTAATTGGTGTGCAGTGCACTCCCATTATAATGAACACGGTTTTAACGAATTTCCTGTTACAACGAAGTAAAAATTCAGGCCGCAAGATTATCCACGCTATCAATTTTTATTGTTTATTTGTTTGGTTATAACGAAATTTCGATATAACGAAAGAAAACTGCCGGTCCCGAGGACTTTGTTATAACGGGAGTCCACCGTAGTAAAGAATACAAAAAATATATAGTTTGTGGTGGTCAACAAATGGATGATGTGTCCAAAGCACAGATGTAAAAAGACAGGACATGGATCCCAAAATATAACCCGAGCAGTAATGTTACAGCATAGGAAAAGTCAAGACAACAAAAACATGAGTAGTTCGCCAGCCATCTGGACAAATCTTGTCGTAGAAGATGTATTTATTGAAGTGCACCGATATTGGAATGGTTGTACCATCAGAATAAACCAGCTTTTATTCTTTCACAGAAAATATATTCCGTTGTTTGTTCCTCTTTCTGTTCACTGTATTGTTACAGGATTTTTATGAAATGACTGCCATTTGTCTGAGTTCCAAATAACAGTACAGTGCACTCCTGTTATAACGAATATGGTTGTAACAAAATTGTGGTTATAATGAAGTGAAAATTCAGTCCCCAACATTATCCACGCCATGTTTTTTTGTTGTGGATTTGTTTGGTAATAACAAAATTTCGATATAAAGAAAGAAAATTGCCCGTCCCAAGGACTTTGTTTGAATAATAGGAGTTGACTGTACAACTTTGTCAGTGTCCCATTGTAATATCAGAAGATCCGAGGGGAGTTTGTAGCTTAGGCACTCCTCTACAAGGAATGTAAACTTGGGCCAAATGGTGGGAGTGTCACATGTAGATCTCATATCGTGATCATTGACCCATTGTCTCTGATACGATATTATGGAAAATTTTCCTTGCACTCTGGTTCATGGCATGTAGGACTACTGTAAGTAAAGTAAGTAAAGACTAACCCCATGTACCATATGGGGGGGGGGGGAGGCTAAATAACCCCCCTCCCTCGACATTTTCTCTTGCAAAAATATTATTTTTTATTTTTTTTTTATTTATTTTTTTTGGGGGGGCTAAAATATTACTTTTTTCTTTCACATTTTGCGTACATTTTAGACCCTATTAGCAAAAATCATGAAAACGACAGCTGAGATGGGGGGGGGGGGGGGGCAAATTATTCCCGCCCCCTCGCTATACAACTTCAAAAAAGCCCAGGCTATACAGTGTCAGAAGATCTATGAGCATACAAATTCAGTAACTTATCTATGATATGTGTTATATTTGTGCAAAGGAGATCGTCCTTGAAAATGTTGGAAGTGTTACCAGCAGAGACCACAGCGGCCCTCGGGCTAGAAAGCTTGTCATTTGTTTTGGGGGTTACAGTTGGTCAGTGACTAAGCCATAAAACCTTTTTTTAATATCTCACACATTTCACAAAAGAAGCTGGAAGGATTACCCTCTCTGTTTAGGTGTTTACTGTTAGTGACTGAAAATTGCATCAGACCTTTTTCAACTCGCACTTCTGGGCCGCCACCCACAAAACCACCAGCTTCATAGCCAGTCCCTATATACCGACAATTTGCAGTCGTTATGAACTCTGTATGAACTCTAGGTCAGACTGTAAGGCCCGAATTCACGAAGGTGGTACAAATGAAACCATGGTTTAAACCATGGACAAAAACTGTGGAGTGCCAAGTGTCGCACGGAATATTTCGTTACGAAATTGGTCATTTCGTCGACAAAATGACCGTTTCGTTAACGAAATTATCATTTCGTGGACGAAGTGTTCATTTAGTTACCAAACGTTGTCATTTCGTTACAAAATAATCATTTCATTGACGAAATGACTGATTTCGTAACGAAATATTCCATGCGACACTTGGCGCTCCATAGATTTTGTCCATGGTTTAAACCATGGTTTCCTTTGTACCACCTTCGTGAATTCGGGCCTAAGTGTGCAATTTGGGAGGGGCCCCATGGGAGCCAGGGTTGCTTGGGGGTGTTGCAGCACCCCTGACATTTTGGAGTAGGGGGGCATAGCACCCAGGTGAAAAATAAAAGATGCAGAAGCACCCCAACTTCTGTGTGCGTGTATGAAATAATTGACTGTATAATAATTTATGTTCATTATGCAGTTTCTATTGTAATCCTTGAAAAAAGTCATTTCAGTGAAAATTTGGCTTTTTTGTTATTATGTCTAATACAATAACAAGGAGAGTCTAGAACTTTGACTGAGCCCATTGAAAGATTGTGTGTGTGTGTGCATGGTTTTTTTGTTTTTTGTTTTTAGAATAGAATTCATGTGTACACGTATGTGCTTGTTACGCAGTACTAGAGCAGGCCCTGTTGCACCTCTCATCCTGTGCTTAATTGCCAGCTCGAGAAGAAGTGTGCACTAGATTGCTTGATTACAATTCTAAAAGTACAAAAGTTCCCTCGCGCAGGAAGGGTTATACCCCTTCCACTTCCTTCCCTCAGAGGGATGGGGATACCCCTTTTCACACCCTTCCCTTTGGGAAGGTACACTTCCATGGACTTACAGTACACTGAATGTGACTAGACACACACGCAAGAGAAGAGGTAATGTTGCACAATTAAGCCATTCACATTTTGCCCGGAAATGGAATACTTTTCTCTTTGTATTTTTTTTTATGTATTCTTTTTTTATTTCATATTTTCAAAATATTCCATCCAAGGAGTGCACTAGAATTTTAATGTTAAAAATGCAAACGGTTCCTCGAGTGGGGGGGGGGGGGGGAGCTAGGTGTGTCCTTCATTTTCTTCACTTTTTATTGGAAACTATATGCCACCTGAAGTATCATTGGGCACTGTAGATTGCTGGATTTCAATTTTAAAAGTGCAAATTTCCACCGTGTGGAACGGGCATTCTGTTTGTAACACCTATGCACTCTACACAAATGTCCGAGAACTAATTCTGTGTATATTTTTACCCGACAATAAGATATCATGAATCTTGAGTCTTGAATTCGTGGAGATTGCGTAGTGGGCATTGTGCGTGCCGATTTTCGCAAGGATCGCACTGTGGACGGCAGAGATCTTGGGACTAAGGGGCAAAAAGCCCCCCATCCCACCCCACCCCACCCCCACTCTATAATGTCAAAATATTACTAGCCCGGGCTATATGATACGGTTAACCCGTTCCTCCCGCAATTCTCCGAGAGCCTCCAATGCCCCGAAACAATTTTTTATTTATTTTTTTTTTTTTTTCACGTTGACAGAGAACGGACAGGTTGGCAATCCTGTGCCGCTTGTGTTAATACTGTGATACACGCAGTTTTCATACAGAAAGAAAACTGATATTGAAAGAAAAAAAAAACCTCTATATCTTTCTCTCAAAAGCCATTTTTCTGGGTAGCATAACACGAATAAACGTGAATATAGGCCACGAATGCACTTGTACTCTTGTCCATGGGAACCTGGTAAACCAGGTTAATAAGTTCACACGCGCTGTTGTCTTGCTGTCTACAGCAGACTCATCAGTCTCCCCGGTCCCTCTTTATCCAGGTTCGAGAGTTTTCCCGTGGAGTGGAAGCAGTGGTCTGGGTAGCAGGTGTATCAGCTATTAGTTTCAAGCTTGTGATTTCGGTGAAGGTTGTCTTGAAATTCTCTCTGCGAGGATTTGTCGGCCGCGGCACACAGCGTCCGCGGTAGCACCACTACGATCAAATAAACAAACAAATAAGGGAGAAAACTAAAGTTTTTATATTTTCGTAACGTGTATCCACACTCGTGACAATTTTAACATAGTTTTGCCTCCTTTTCGGTTTTGATTAAGTAACCTTCTGGTTTAGATCTCCCAGTCCTTACGTGATTATTATTTGTTTCTGACAACATACTCGATGTTCTGATTTCCGCGATCCAGGTTTTGAAAAGCTGCAAATGAGTTCTGTTCTTATTTAGCATTTTAAGGTCATCTTACATTGGAAGAAAATGACTTATTTAGAAATAAACAATTTTAATGCATGGGACTGGATTAATTTGGAATTGGGCATAGGAAAGCAACCTGGAAAAGCGGACTTCTTTAATTTGGAAAATACCTTGTTTATTGCACACATTGTTCCGTCCAGCGGAGGCCGATCAGTGGAAAAGCACTCTCCCCGCGTCGGTAGCATACATTTCAATTGCTGACAAGACAACTGCAAATATAAGGGGAAAAATGCGAATTTTGGCCCACATTTTCATCGTATTCCGTGCGTGTGACATCCCTTTATGGAGTGGACATTTACGTTTTTTTTTTTTTTTTTTTTTCATTGTTTCCATAGCTAATACCATAGCTTCCTCCGTGAACAAATTGTCTGATAGTCTCACGCGAGTTGCTAGCTTCGCGAGATTAATTAAGGTGGTACATTGGATATTTATAAATACCAAGCAAGCATTATTACATGTATATGCTTCCAGCACACGGAAACCAAACCCAAAGAGCAGTGTGGATTTAGTGAAAGCAGCAACATTAGTAGAACACATCAGTGAAAGTTTGAGGGAAATCGGACAATCGATGCAAAAGTTACTGATTTTCAGAATGTTGGTGTTGTAATCACTGGATAAGGAGACTACTAGAGTTCATGACGTCATGTGTGGACAACAACAAAGAAAATATAAAGAGAATTCCACATTTTTTTTTTCATGAAAATATACATTCCATCAACTTGATACTGACATATTATGTTAAAGGTGTAGTAATTATTCCCCCTGCTTTCTGAAAGCGGTTAGTCAAGTGCTCTTTCCTTACTCTAGAAAAGTGATTAAGCATGTTGAATTTTCTTTATACTTTATCTATATTGTTGTCCACACAATGGTGTCATAAACTCAAGTAGTCTCCGTATCCAATCCAATGGTTCCAACACCAGAACGTTAAGAAATCATAACTTTTGCATCGATTGCCCAATTTTCCTCAAACTTTCACTGATAAGGTCTACTGATGTTACTGCTTTCATTCAATCCACATTTCTCTTTGCGTTTGGGTTTTCTTTAACTCCATCAATATACCACCGGTAAAGTCACTGTATAATAGTGTGGAAGGTGTCATTGTGGAAGCGGCCCTGAAAAAAGAAAAAAGAAAAAAAGGTTTTTTCCCAAAAAAGTACATGCACCTTTGCCTCAGCAATATGAAGTGTCGTAAGAATTCCGGGCTATACAGACCCTTCACCTATAAATATTAAGAAGGGGTACTGTTGTGGGCGTCACTGACAAACCAACAGCTCTCCGTATTATTTATCCCAAACTTTAATCCAAAGTCTCTAGATAATTGCTGTACTGTCTGGATAAAGGGCATTGAGAACACAAGGCGATTACGAATAATACAAAATAAGGCGCTATAAGAATCGTTTTAATCGCCAAATGTTTTGTAACACAGAGAATAGAAAATTGACTGCTTGATTGATCTCAGAAAAACCCAAGAAACTTCTTCTTTCAAACTTCTTTAACTTACGACTTTACAGAAAGCTTTCGTAACCGCCTTTTCTTAGTAGAGAAAGTCACTACTTAAGTAACAATGAAAGTATCTTTTTACAAGGGACAAAATCAAATTCTCCTGAAAATGATCAATACACCCTCTATTCTCCGTCGAAATCGGAATTTAAAATAGGTAACCCTTTTTATATAAAAAAAAAACCTTTTTAAAATTTCTTTTTCACTTTACAGAATAACTTTAAACATAGAGAAAGTCACTATTTACGTAATCATGAAAGTATTCTTTTCACCAGGGACAAAATCTAATACTCTTGGATATATAGTACAAAGTATACAAATGCACTCTGTCTTGAGAGTGTCTGGTTAAACTGTGGGCGAAGGTAACTCCAAAATACAATGCAATACTATTCACTTCGGGGTTGCGCCCCTCAGTGAATACATTGTAGTACCTTTGGAGGCACCAATGCCTACAGATTTAACCCGAAACTCTAAATTAGTCAGAGTATGATTTGTATATTCGAGAGTATGTTTTTGCGACCGAATTTACCAAAAGCATTTTTTTTTTAAAAAATGAAGCAATAACAGTGAATATTGAAGTAGGCCCATAAGTAAAAGGTAAAGCATAAAGCCACATTGAAAAAACAAAACAAAACAACGGTTTCTGGGACTTGTTGACCAACCGATTTACGTGTTGCTGGGCATGTCCTGGCCCCTGCGCCGAAAGCCACACGACATTGGCTGTCCCCATCATAACGGTCTCCTGGCATGGCGGCCGGGTCTAGCCGCATGGAGTCCGTCGACGGTGGCTCGGAGAGACAGCGAGATCGCTCCATTCTATCCAAAAAGAAGAAGAAGAAGAAGAAGAAGAAGAAGAAGAAGAGAAGAAGAAGAAGAAGAAGAAGGAGGTGGAGGGGGAGGAGGAGGAGAAGAAGAAGGATAAAAACAAAAACGAGAATCGTATGTGAATGGCTAAATGACATCATGAAGTTAATGCCCCAGTCACATAGACATCCCGGATCACCACGGACCACCCCGGATCTGATCCGGGGAGAGATCCGTGTTGACGCCGGGAGGCCAACACGGCAACTTTTGGAGGTCAAAAACATCCGGCGTCATCCGGGGATTGCCGTGTTGGCAGAGCAATCCAGGGTGGTCCGTGTGGCTGCCGTGTAGCTGCCGTGTTGATCCGTGTAGATGCCGTGTTTGTCCGTGTAGACGCCGCGCTCTTCCGGCCTTATCCGTGTAGCTGCCGTGTTGATACCGTGTGTACAGTCATACCAAAATCCCGGATCTCCCCGGACGTCCCCGGATCACCGTGTAGATCCTTGAGCGTCCGTGTTTATATGTGACTGGGGCATAAACCAACTTCCCCATCGAGATCATAGTAGAGGCTACTATGTAATCCCGTGAGATTTTTGTGCCAACATTGATTTTATTTGCTAACTTTGTCAATTTGGGGGTGCTGAATCCTAAAAACTTTGGTTCCATTTTTTCTGACCACGTCTTCAGCCGCCATTTTGAATTTCAAAATGGCCGCCATAGCAAACAGTATTTTGAACCATATCTCATACAGTGAGCATTGTAGAAGCTTCAAATTTGGTGCAAAATGCATGGTTGTGATGTCATACACTCTGATATATCATTTTCCGATATTACGGATTGTTTTGATACAATTTATAGGCTGCCATCTTGAAATTCAAAATGGCCGCCATAGCGTTTTTGCCCATATCTCATCTTGCAATTATTGTAGGAGCATCAAATTATTATTTTCAGTAATGCACATTCTTGTGGTGTCCAACATTCCAGTACAGCTGTTTCCTACTGTGGATCATTAGATAGGCCATCATCTTGAAATTCAAGATGGTAGCCATAGGAAAACATATAATGTGGTAAGCGCCTTAGATGAATTTGCCAAAATTGTCCTAGTTAGACCGAATTCATTTTCAGGTCACGCAGAACGACAGCCATTTCTTGGTTCAAAATGGCCGCCATAAATTCAGACTGTAAGGACGAGGTTCCAATGACATCATCAAGCCATCCTGAGGGGCAAAAACTGGATTGGGGGGGGGGGGGGGAGGGGAGGGGTCCCTTACCACTTCCCATAAATGTGGGCAAGGGTGTGAGCGTTACATCCCACGTCCAATAATAGCAAAGTGGGTATGTGGTTCGCATACACGTAATTTGTTTTTGCCTCTCAGACAAAACATTATTTGGTGTCGTGGAACCTCGTTAATAGTTATGTGTAATCCCAGTTATCAATATTTGTACAAAAGCAAGCATTGATACGATTAAAGGTCATCTTTAAAAACTTGATGCTGACTCGAGAGAATGAAGACAAACAAGGAAAAGTCTCGCAATGGCAAGAAATGTTATGGTCACCCTACCAGGTATCCCATTCACAAGCTTGTTTGTTGACCACAAAATGAAAAAAAAAACTCATCAGGGAGCTCATAATTGCTGGATGTATTTCTGGAATAACACAGAATGAATAAGGAATAGTAGGCTTTTCCTGATTGCCCTTGTGTGGGTCATCCTCAATAATCAAGACTTCCAAGATGTACCGCCAATGATACTAAAGCTACAAAGGAGCAATAATCATAGCTCAGTTCTGTGGCACTTTGGATGCATCAGAATTCCTCAACAATTTAGAACACCATCACACGAGGGTAATCTCAAAAATTGTCACTGCATTTAAAGTGATGTATGTGGTGTTTGGCAATCAGGTATCGGAAACATTCAAGGAGGATATTCTAGAAAGAGATGAGAAGGGAAGTTGTCATGTTCTGTACTAAGAATTTGTATCTGAAAGAATAAAAAAAAATCTGTCTGGGATAATATGAGAAAGGCCATACATTAACCACATCTCATGCAATTGAAATACACCGTGTAAGATTGGATCAACAGTCATTAAGCTTAAGGTGACCACTACCTTCTTATGACACTTCTACCGGTACAACAGTCAACAGTCAACAGACCTGGCATTATCCACTCATTACTGGACGATACAATTATCGGAAGTTATAAGTTTTACTGTTCTAAGTAATTCCACAATCACTCTTCATCTCACAATTTTATGGCCTTCTCCTAATTCTCACTAACGAAGGTCCATTTTTCATACCTATGCCCTAGAAACCCACAAAACTGAGCCAAATAACCAGCCTGAAAGTTGAAATACTGATCAGTCAATTCCATCTGACACAGAACGGAAAAAAAAAGAAACAAAGGGTTCATCAAAGATGCCATGGGAGCTGTCACCTGTCACAACGAGGAAGCAGATACACTATGCTCATTCCATTGCATGTATTAGATGCTACTTCAAGAGCAACATGGAATTTCAGAGATATTGATGATTATTACATAAAGACACTGACATTTTCTTTCTCCTAAAGGATCTTTGCTTTACTTTTAATACTGCATCGCATGTTGTCTGCTCCATCACTGGAAAATTAGATGATAAAGTACAATTGACATTGTTGAGAGATCACGTTGGGCAAATTGTTGCGAAAAACAAAGGTCTGTTGGTCATGTCTTTCACGGAGCAGGCCGAAGTTGAAAATTTGAGGATGTCTCAAAGAGCAGATGGATCCAGTGGCGTATCTAGGGAAAACGGCGCCGGGGCAAGCACGAAAATTGCGTCCCTAATTTCTGAAAAAGTGTTCAACCCCAACCCCATCCCGGTAGGGACTTTAAACAGGGTCCACATGATGCTTTTTCAAGCACTTAAAAGGGATCTTTTGAGGGTGATTTAAATGTAATGAATTTTGATAGATTTTGGCGAGCGAGCGCAGCGAGCGAGCCGAAAATTTTTGTATTTAAGCTTACAAAACATGGAACTCTTGTCATTTTTTGCTTACCAAATCTTACAATTCTAAACAAGATATAGTGACGGCCTTATAGATAACGATTTATACCAAAAAACTGAGGACTTTAAAAAATACTCTACATTAGTACGCGCGAGTGAGCTGAAATTTGTATATGTCCTCGTCATCATCACGTATTGTTCTTATCTTTTTTAATATAAATTTTGGCGAGCGAGCGCAGCGAGCGAGCCGAAAATTTTTGTATTTCAGCTTACAAAACATGGAATTCTTGTCATTTTTTGCTTATTAAATCTCACAATTATAGTGACGACCTTATAGATAACGATTTATACCAACAAAGTGAGGACTTGAAAAAAATGCTCTAAATTAGTACGAGCGAGTGAGCCGAAATTTGTATATTTCTGCGTCATCATTACATTTTTTTTCTTATCTTTTTTGATTTTTTTTTTTGCGCCCCCCTCCCCCGTATGTTAGAAACCGTTGGCGTCCTCTTTTGATAAAATCGGCGATCGCTTCAGAACGAATGAAATTGCAGACGCTGCTCCGTGTAACATTTTTCCTGCTCAATATAAAATGACATGAGTGAACACAATAGACATTGTCATTTTGTCCGCGTCACCGTCACGTTTCGTTCTTATCTTCTTCTCTTTTTTTTGTACAAATTTTGGCGAGCGAGCGCAGCGAGCGAGCCGAAAAATTTTGTATTTCAGCTTAAAAATCATGAAACTCTTGTCATTTTTTGCTTATTAAATCTTACAATTCTAATCAAGATAATAGTGACGGCCTTATAGATAACGATTTATACCAACAAACCGAGGACTTGAAAAAATAATCTAAATTAGTACGAGCGAGTGAGCCGAAATTTGTATATTTCCGCGTCATCATTACGTTTTGTTATTATCTTGTTTGATTCGGGTTTTTTTTTTTGCGCCCCCCCCCCCGTATGTTCGAAACCGTTGGCGCCTTCTTTTGATCCAATTGGCGATCGCTTCAGAACGAAAGAAATTGCAGCCGCTGCTCCGTGAAACATTTTGCCTTCTAAATATAAAATTACATGTGTGAACACAATAGACACTGTCATTTTGTCATCATCACGTTTTATTCCTTCTTTTTTATATAAATTTTGGCGAGCGAGCGCAGCGAGCGAGCCGAAAATTTTTGTATTTCAGCTCACAGAACATGGAATTTTTGTGTGAACACAATAAACATTGTCATTTTGTCCGCGTCATCATGATGTTTAGTTTTTGTCTTGTTTGATTTGGTTTTCTGCCCCCCCCCCCCCCCACCATTCTCCCTCCCCCCTTCCGGGCGAGTTGTTTGTTGTTTTTTTCCTTTCTTCTTCTCCTTTTCTTTTTTTTCTTCTTCTTCTTCCTTTTTTTCTTCTTCTTCGTTTTTTTTTCCGTTTTTTTTTTTGCGCCCCCAAGGAGTGGCGCCCGGGGCACGTGCCCCCCTTGCCCCCCCCCCCCGATACGCCACTGGATGGATCAAGAATTCTCTAAGACTTCAATCATGCAGAATGTGCAATGACACAGTCCATGCCTTCCAGAAGTTGGGCGTAGATGACTTCAACCTGGACAATCTCCCGCTTTGCTCTCGTATAATTATGCCCAAATTCACGAAGGTGGTACAAATTAAACCATGGTTTAAACCATGGACAAAAACCATGGAGCGCCAAGTGTTGCACGGAGTATTTCGTTACCAGATTGGTCATTTTCGTCGACAAAATGACCGTTTCGATAATGAAATTATCATTTCGTGGACGAAATGTTCATTCAGTTACAAAATGTTGTCATTTCGTTACAAAATAATCATTTCACCGACGAAATGACTGATTTTGTAACGAAATGTTCCATGCGACACTTGGCGCTCCACGGTTTTTGTCAATGGTTTAGACCATGGTTTCATTTGTACCACCTTCGTGAATTCGGGCCGTAGAATCTTGATACAACACATCCAGAGAACAAACCTCGTAAACCTTCACAACCTAATTTGTGCCTCTACTTAACAGGGGAATATAATATGGTACATTGTAGTTATTTCCAGCGGATATACATAAACTGTGCAATTAAATGCTTTGAGCTTCCAACACCAACGGTAGACACAGAATTCATGATCATGTTCATATGGCAAGAAATGCAAAAGTCATTGCTTCTGGAAGAATTTAGAACCAAATCTTTCCTGTGTACAGCCCTAAACAAGTGCTGTGACTTCAAAAACACATGCAGGGAATAAGCCTATAAGACATTAACTAAGTAAATTTCCGATGAATTTTTTAGTACCCGGCTAATATTGTTTACTTAAACTCTACAACAAAATCGTCTAAATGGGGGCATTTTGTAGTCACTCAGACACAGTTATTGAGGTACTTTTGAAAGTCATTGGCTTTGACACCAGAATCACATGATTTCCCTTTCACAAGTTTTATCCGAATGCAATGCTCTTAAAAGAATATTTCCCATGGCAGCCATTTTGCATTTCAACATGACAGTGTACCTACAGGAAGCAGTCCCGTCTATGCAATAATAATACTATTTATTGAAGTGATTGACTTACACATAGGTCCTACATGAAAGTGCTCCAGCATGCTTGATTTTGCAGGGTAAAGATCTTACAGCACCAAATATGGGTCGAAATCCATCTTGAATTTCAAGAGTGGCAGCCAATGCAAATAATCCATTATTACAGAATGTATATGCGTGTGTGTGTGTTTGTAAAAGAATGTACAATGTACACCACCATAAATATTGATATGCCTAAAAGTTGCTTGTAACCACAGATATTAGCTGAAAAGCAGCCATTTTGAATGATAAAATGACAGCCCCAAATGTGATCTGCAATTTTAGGGAGGGGATCAAAGTGCATCTGAATGTTCAACATCATGAGCCCGGTTTATGCTCGAAATGGGAACTTTCTGTATTGTTTACAACATGAAATATGGGTCAAAATATACATTCTGGTATGGCGGCCATTTTGAATTTCAAGATGACCACCTATATAATATCAAAATGGACCATCATTTCAGAAAAAAATGTTTCAGAAAGTCTGATAGCATACACATGCTCTTTGCCCCAAGTTAGAACCTTACACAATGTACCTGCAGTATACGATATGACATATAGGCCCAATTACATTTGCTATGGTGACCATTTTGAATTTAAAGATGGCCGCCAACCAAAATGATCCATCATTTAAAACAAAAAATGTATATATTAGCATGTCTGACATCATAAGCATGGTTTTTGCCCCAAATTTATACTGTCCATAATGCTTACAACCTGAGATACAGGTAAAAATACTTTTAGCTATGGCGGCCATTTTGAATTTCAAGATGGCAGCCCTTAAGCATTAAAACAATCTACAATATCAGGAAATGGTGTATTAGAATGTCTGACATCATAAACATGCTTTTTGCATCAAATTTGAACCTTCTATGGTGCTCACATTATGAGAACTAGGTCAAAATACAGTTTGCTATGGCGGCCATTTTGAAATTAAAAATGGCGGCTGAAGACGTGGTCGAAAAAAATGGAACCAAAGGTTTTTGGATTCAGCACCCCAAATTGACCGAGTTAGCTAATGAAATCAATTTTGGCAAAAAAAAAAAAAAATCTCACGGGATCCAATATTTCGTCATATCAGACCGTTCTATCACAGTGAGTTTTACGATGTGTATGAAACATACTTAAGTAGATGGATTATATTCAATGGTCGCAATGACAATCAAAGTAAGTTATATGCAAATGCCCTAGTCATTAGGCACTTTTTTTTTTTCAGCCAGCATTTCATATTGTTCAAATCAAAACTTGTGACCGGGCTACGTTGGAAATGAAATGAAATGAAATGAAATGAAATGAAATGAAATGAAATGAAATGAAATTTATTCATATTCCACATATTTAAAAATTCAAAATATTGAAATTTATTCATATTCCACGTTGGCTTACGAAGTTAATGCAAGGTGATTTTTTTTTTTTTTTCGTAGGAGTGATTCAACATGAGATGACACAGAGTTTAGCTTTTCGTTTTGAACAAAATTTGAGTTGTTGTTTTTTTTAAACTCTCTGTTTTATTTTACGTAAAACAATTTCAGTCTCTTTTCTGATCAGCTGAGCTATACGTGCATTATGTGTAACTTAGGCCTATGCTTATACAGTGGCTTGACGCAAGTTAGAGGTCGGGTCGAGTTGAGTTGAGTTGAGTTGAGTTGAGTGTATTTATTTAACCACTGTAAAAAGACTTGCTATCAGCTACAGTACAAGCTGTTTTACAGGTCTTACTTTGTTTAAATAATTGAACAGAAATCTGCAGAGAAATTGGTTATGAGCATAAGATTAATGGTATGTGTAAATGAATAATTGAAGGTTGATTCAGGACCAGAGTTTCTTGAGGTGTTTTGTTTCATTCTAGTTTTTATTTCATTATTATTATCATTATTATAATTATTGTCATTATTATTATTTTCGTAATTTTGTGGAATTCTCGTCTTGGTCGATTTCGCTGCTCACTCACCTTAGAAATTCCAAGAGGGACTGGGTGCTACAGGTGGACCAGCGAACCGCAGCAGCCCCACTTACTATGAATCCGCTCATGATGTTGAGTTTGTCGGGACAGCCGTTGAAATCCCCATCATGATGCACACCTAGTCTGCAAGTGTAGCAATAGTAATGAAGAAGATGATGATGACGATGATGATGATAATGATGATAATAATAATAGTAGTAGTAGTAATAGTAATAATAATAATAATAATGAAAATAATAATAATAATGTCTTCTTTATGCAGGGTAGCCTCTTCAGTGTTGTCAATGCTCTACCAGAGAGCCCTGCTATTATTACCCTAGCCTTGCCAGGTACCCATTTTACTTTGGTCGAGAAGGACATAGTGGGTAAAAACGGGTCTAGGGCAATTACCCCCCTGGGTAATTACCCCAGACCCTTCCCGTGGCTCTTATCCTAATCCTAATCTTGAACCTAATCATAACCCTAACCCAAACTCCTAACCCCAAACCTAACCCTAACCCTAATCGTTACTCTAACCTTATCACTTAACAGTATTTAGCCGGGGGTAATTGCCCTGATACGGGTAAAAACATCTAAGGACATTAGCACTGGGCGGGAATCGAACTTGGGCCCTCCGATTGGGAGTCGGGAGTCTTATCCACTATGCAACAGCACCCCACAAGGCAAGCTGTTTAATGTCAACCAATTACATAAATGTTTATTCCACGCAATATTATGTTGGAATGGATCTATTAGAATATCACCAAGTTGAAGACATTACGCTACAGATTGTCAGTTTGATATGCGCAAATGCTGCTATACCGATGTGGCTGCTACCGATATTGTTGTTCGTGGAAACGTAGAAATTTAAAACTTCATAATTTTCTTATTCCCTTGCTTCGACTCAACACACTGAAGAGGCTACTCTGGGTACAGAAGAATATGGTCTTCTTAGAAGACCATATTATTATGATTATGATTATGATTATTATCTGTTATCATTATCATGTATTATTATTGTTGTTATTATTATTATTATCATCATTCTTACGTTTGTTGAATTCTGCTATGATTGTCGCACGGTTTGCGCTTTCCATGTGAAGGGCATCTTGTTTTTCTTTCTCCAACATCACCTGTATGAATATTTTTCAATTCAATCAGTCCATTTTTGATCCACCATTACTCTAACACTCCATCTCTATTTTTTTTTTTTTGGTGTCATCTGCTCTCTCTCTCTCTCTCTCTCTATGTATATTCAAATGTATATGATATGTATGCATGATATACAATTATATATAGGGCCTACATATAATGCAAATATATAGATGAATATGCATTCAATGAAATAATAAAATATATTTCTGTTAACCGACTGTCTGTTCGCTTAAAGCCTCGGTTACACCGGAGCCGAATCAGCTGCGAATCCACCCGAATACACGTATTCGGATGAATTCGGGAGCATTCTGTTCCCCTTCCCAGAATGGGCGAAAGTTCGATAGGGATTCTGGAACATTCGTGGAGGGATTCGGCTCGTTTTGAAATGTTCAAAACCAGCCGAATACCCTCAAAACTACTCATATATGTGGCCCCGACAAATTTCACTCGGGCCAAATTCGAGATGTATTCGGATGGAAATCGGTTGTACATTTTTATTCGGTAGGCATTTGGGGCATTCTGGGCAGAATCGGGCTTATTCGTATCAATAGGGGAGTAACGGCCCGAATCATCTAGCCAAATACACCCGAATATCACGAATAGAGCCGAAGCTGCCCAGAATGCCCCGAATAACTGCCCGAATCCATCCGAATCGTTACCCGAATACAGAGCAGAATACAGGCAAGTGAGCCGAATAGGCCAGAATACGGCCGAATATAGCACCCGAATAGATCGAATGAGAGGCCAGAATGACTCGAGTAGCCTCACGAATAAAGCCAGATTAGAGATTCTGCTCTGATCGGGACCCAGTCGGAACCCGTATTTGTCTCTGATTCGGGGAGCTCCCCGAATCAGAGACAAATAGGTTCCGAATGCACCGAATCCATCCGATTCAGGCCATATTCAGACAGAATCGGTCCAAATTTATTCGAGAGAATTTGATCCAACTTACATGTGTCCGATTTCATGTGTCAGCGTGATAGCTGTCCCCATGTTACTCGTGTCCTCCACGATAGCACAGCCGTAGTCCGGGTCGCATCCACCGAACATGTACGCCAGACCAGTGGCGTTGTAATTATCATCGATATGGATGTCCCTCCTTGGCAAGAAAGACAAATGGGGACAAGAAAATGCAAACACGATTCATTTTCTTGCGCAGATCTTTGCGCAAAACATTTTTGACGTGGTGGAGCTGTATATAGAGACGGTAGAATACGACGAAGTCCTGCCACTGGTATCGTGTGTTTACAAAAAGATCTTCTGATCGATGATTAAACAGAAATGATTTAAAAGACAGATAGAAACAAGAATAGACAGAAACTGACAGAGACAGATGATTAAAAAACTGCATGCATGGAAACAGTCGCGTTACAATTTTCACGTTTCATTTCAAATTTCGTGCAGACCGTATAAATAAAGTCATTTCATTTCATTACATTTCGTTTAGTCATTTCCAACAATGCAAAACATTTTCATACACAAAATAACACATTATCAATACAATGTAGTAACGAAGAAAAATACGTGAAGTTAACAATACTACGCATCACAAAAACAATTGCAATTGAATTAAAATCAAAGTTGCAGAAAATGGAGGAAACATGCTGAAAAGCTAAGCTTGTATTTTGCATTCTCCTCGTGGACAAAAAGACTAAATTAACATCAAGAAAGCAAGTTGCTAGATATAATATAAAAAAGTGCACAACACATACAGACCTGTACAAACAAACAAACAAACAAACAAACTAACAAACAAACAAACAGACCGACAAACAACACAAGTTTAGTAACCTCTCTTGTTAAAGAGAAAGAGAGAGAGAGAGAGAGAAAAAAAAAAAAGAACACAGTGAAGGAAAAAGAGGAGTCTAAGTTTGGTCCGACGGCATGAGGACAAGAGATGACTATAAATAAGCTTCGATCCATCTATATAATCGTGGAAAAGGTCTCGTTAACCGAGAAGGTAACCCCTCCCCGCTGTCTCTTGTATAAGCTGTTTTTTTTTTTTCTTTCGGACTAACGAACCCTATTTTGATTTCGCATTAACGAACCGTCGAACTATAGAACCTTTTCACATTTGGGGTTAACTGACCTTCGGAATAACCCAGGGAATGAAGAATCTTATTCATTTTCGGACCAACATAATCAACCTTCAGAATAACGCCACGGAATTGATGAATTAAGGAATCCTACTTTATTTTCGGATCAACGAGCAACTAAGTGTGTGTTACGAAGCGAGAAACTTTCAGAAAAACGAACCTTATTTCAATTTGGGATTAAAGGGATGGTACAGTATTGGTGGAGATGAGAATTGGGCTTTAAACTTTTTGCGAGATACCAAGAAAGATATGATACAGTATACAGAGCATACCATTCTAAGAGGAATTCAAAGTTTATTTGATGAATATCGGGTTTGGAATGACTGAAACATCCAAAAACAAAATAAAACAAAGCGATGTAATAAAGTGTGGGTCCCATACTTTATTAGAATCGCTCTTTTTTTTTGGATATCGCAGCCATTTCAAAACTAATTTTCATCAAATAAACGTTGAATTCCTCACAGAATTGCATGCTCTTTCATATTTAATAAGGGATTTCTCATTATCTCACCAAAAATGTTAGAAACTCAAACCAAAACTATTCAATCCCTTTAACTAACCTTCGGAATAACGAACATCAGTCAAACAATATATATATATATATATATATATATATATATATATATATATATATATATATATATATATATATATATAATATAAATAAGTATACCTTGTGACTAGTATGGCTGCATCGTAACTGAGATCGCTGGAAACCTTAAACAGTTTCTGCCAGGAACAAAACTTTCGGAGAGCCATAACTGCATTAGAAGTATTCGGCAGTTCACCCTGAAGACATGATGACGATGACGATCATGATCATGATAAGAATAATAGTATAATGAGAACGAAAATAGTTATGATAGTAATGATGATGATGATAATAATAATAATAATAATAATGATACATGTAATAATAACAATAACAATGATAATAATAATGATGATAATAATAATAATAATAATAATAATAATAATAATAATAATAATAATGATAAATACGTTCCCCACATAAGCCCCATCGCAGTTACGGCTGATGCTTTTTAGTTCTACCAACCCATAGGCAATATGGGAAATTATTATCTATGTTTCATTTATTCAGTTGATTAATTGATATGAATATATATTGGATTTGGTGAGCAAGACTTTTTCTCTAGTATGATAGGGCCTATATAACTATTCCGATCAACAATCTTCAAGCTTCACCTTTTAGTTGGTCACCCATCTACATTCCCCAAATTATTTGTCACTGAATTGTTTCACTTCTTGAATTGCTTTCTAAAGTACAGTGCACCTTGCTTTTTGGATTACTTATGTTGACATTTCTTTTACATTGTGCGCTGTATAATAATAATGTGTCATTGATTATGTTGAAATTGAGGAAAATAAACCTCAACTTAAACTTGATTCGAACTTGAACTTGATACACAAGACGATATTAAATTTACTTGGTGGGTATGCAAACGAAAAACATGCTCTAAGTTTGTTTTTTTATTTTTTTATTGAGGTAATACTAAATTTTATTCACGCCACAAACATTGAATGTAGAGATGAAATTTCGTTGTTTCCAAAACGTTGCTGGTTACCAAGATGTGTTTTTTCAACATGTATAGCAGGTACAGAATTTTGCAATGTTTGTGAAAACACGAGCCATCTTCAAGAAATTCCACTGAGAGAAAGAAGACACAGATCTGCAGGTACCTAAACTTTGTTTTAAGATAATGTCAGTACAATAATCCTTGTCGGACTATTTACACCAAATTACACTGAATCTCCGGTCTTTTAGTAATCTTTCTTACTTTTCTCCTTGCATGTTTCACGCTGATCAAATGATTTTAGACCATTCAAAATTGTAAAAATCAATGTATAGATACAGCGCTCTCTAACAGTCAACACAGATGGAAAATAGTCTGCATATCGTAGAACTTTACACAACTCTCTTATGAAATCCGTTTCTTTTCATCATTGTCATTACCAATGGTATTATATCTATGCTTCGTAAAACGTCGATAGTTAAAGATATAAGATAGTGTGATAAAAAGAGTAAAATATTACGAGTTCAACAGTAAAAATTTGAGTGAAATTGGATAGAAAATAAGGAAGTTATGACATTTTGAAGTTTTGCTAATTTCTGGAAAACAGCTCTTGTACAGTGGATATGAATATGCAAATGAGCTCGGTGAGCTAACCATGTCATAACCTCACAATTTTCCATTGATCGTTGTACAAAAAAAAAGAAAGAAAAAAAATTGCTTAAAAAATCAGAAAGTCTGATACATGATGTTATTCATGGGTGAATAACTTCAGAATAATGATCGGTTAGATATACCAGGATTTGAGCCTCGGGCATAATTGCGTTTGAATGAAAAAACGGGAAATTTCAAAATTTTATGTAGGGCCTATACAAACTATAATGGCAAGTTGTGAGGGGATGACGTAATCAATTTGCCATATTCATATTGACCGTTCAAGAACGGTTTCTTGATAAATTAGCGAAACTTCAAAATGTCATAACTTATTTATTTTACATCCGATTTCAGTCAAACTTTTACCGTTGACTTCGTAATATTTTACTCTTTCTTATCAGACTAACTTTTATTAGGAGAAGCTATTTTACAGTATAGCGTTTAACAGTGTCGTGGTATATCTAACAATGCAGTACAGTACTAATCGAAGACAATTAGAAGTTTTGTTCCTACATGCAGGTCGCGCTGGACAATTATCAGTTTCTTCACGCTGAGAGTTATATTGACCCCTAGGTTCTTGACGTCGCTCCACAACCCCGCTGCCTGATGGTTGAAACAAAAAAAAAAGGATCTTTTAGAAGGACAAAATTTGCGCTCGATATTGCTCTTTTAATATTGCAATCATGATGAAATGATACAATGGAAGAAACATTGTATACGTTGCCGATGAACGAAGATATTATGGCAGAAGAGTCATCAAAATCGGACATATGACATCAAAAAGTTTTGGAAGGTAACTGAACACAACTATACATGTATAGGAAACAAACTCCAGTGTCGGTCGCACCTTGCGCCTGACAGTGCCTGATTTCTTGAATTGCGGTTCATCGTAATGTTTCTTAATAGCAGCAGGTCCATGTTATGGAGTTAATTGCAACCGATAGTTGCGAATAGTAGCAAAAATACATCGCATGCCATGCATGTGAGACAATTTTGTGTCTTGGATCAATATAATCTTATATGACATTCTTTTGCGCTTGTTATTGTGTTCCAGTACAGCTATGAGGCTTCATCTGGTGTCATTTCGGAACAATGTCTGCCAGATGGTGTCTTGAAACTTGTTTGGAACAAAATAATTTATATGCATATGATATTAATGTCTATGCATATAATGATATGTGTTCATCGTCATTACGAAGTCACAGATGTGGAGTAATCATGATCTTATGCATGGTATTACATTGCAGGATAATATACTCGAGATATAACCATTAGCTTTATAAAAACGTGAGTTCTTGCCTGATTCAGGGCGTTCGTGATGTAGTCCGCCGTGCCGTTACCATGGTAACGGCATACGTCGGAATGTACGATTATCAGCAGTTCCACAAACTTCGGCGGTAGGACTTCACCTAAAATGACAGCATGGAGGCATATATGCGTGATCACAGGAAAATGTGCTGGGGTTATTTAAACGCTCCAAGTTACGGATGTGTAATGGCAAAAACTCCCCCGTTTTTTTTTCTCTCTTTATTATAAGGTAGACCCCTGGATGAATTTGACTCAAAAGCAGGCTATATGTCTATCTTTCGTCAGAAATTGGAAGGTTGCTGTCCAGACTATAGGAAGGAGAATGAAATTTTATCAATAAAAGTTCAATAATCAAATTGTGATAGAGAAACAAAAACTTTTTGGTGAAGATTCCAAGTAATTGATCCTTTTATAAACTGTATAGCTTATATTATTCTCAACCATTACTTAGCTGCGAACATGAATAAATAAATATATAAATATATAAATAGATAAAGGAAAATAGATAACAAATAAACAAAAAACGAATGATATATATATATATATATATATATATATATATATATATATATATATATAGTGAAAGAAATCAGACTTGCAGCCTTCATCAGGATG
Source organism: Diadema setosum (assembly GCF_964275005.1). Taxonomy (NCBI): domain Eukaryota; kingdom Metazoa; phylum Echinodermata; class Echinoidea; order Diadematoida; family Diadematidae; genus Diadema; species Diadema setosum. The sequence goes on along the minus strand of NC_092701.1, from coordinate 21,432,707 downwards.
TAAACCGTGTATGAATTGATGTGATGTCCTGCATCCCAGCAAAGAGCTCATCTTCTGTATTTGGCTATTAGGTCCTGTGTGGTCAAGGCTGAGTGTTCTGCTACGAGTCTGAAGTCAAGGAGTTTCACTACATGCTATAATGCACACAATGAGGCACCACGTACGTATATATATATATATCAGCAAAAAAAAAAGAGAAAAAAAAAAGAGAAGAAAGTAAAAACTTTTTCCAGTTAAGATTTTTCGTAGAAGATTTTGATAAAAATCATTGTGTCATATACATGTACCATATTAAAGATTATTTAATGGGCTATTAACCTGGCAGGTTTATACAAAGGGAAACTTTATACGCATGACTTGAGTGAACACATTCGTTTTTTTCCTCCAAGGCAGAAAAGGTAAAAATTGCAGAAATTGACATATTGGAATTCATTTGCAAATGCCCTCCAAGATAGCAATGATAACAAAAAGATCAATTTAACGCAATGAGAGACATGAATAAAATAGCAGAAATAAGTTTCCGTTCCCTCATTTCTCTTTACATTCTAAAACAAAAATAGTGGGGAAACTGAAGGTGGAACATAAGAGAATTTTCTATCAATTCAAACTTTCAATGACATATGACATAGGGCATGTAGGGAGTAAGCCGCAAAGGTGATAATATCGACAGAATTTCTTCATTTCACCTTTTAATTAGGAAATTTAAGAATGCATGAGACAAAATGATTCAAGAACCAAATACTATTTCCACTTTTCTTAATTTGGAATAACATTTCAAATATAACCTTCTTTGTTATCATCACTTTTTCTCTCATGTCTTTTCACTATGGATTTGACAAAGATTCTTCAATTTCATCCATTTTTTTTTTGCCTTTCTTTATCTTTGGAGCGTTACATTGTGTTGAATTTGTCTTTTGTTATCATTGTTATATGGAAGAGCAGTGCACGCTTACAACTTGTCCATTTTTTTCAATTTTTACTTTTGTGCCTTGGAAGAGAAAAATGAATGTGTTCACTCATGCGTAAAGTTTCCCTTTTGAATGACCTACTATGTTGATAGCCAATTAAATTACTTTTAATATGGTATATCAAACACCATTATTAGCCAAAATAGTCTATAGGAAAAATAAACTTGAAAAAATGTTTACTTTCTTTTTTTTTTTTTTGCTGAGTATATGTATATATGTATTATATATATATATATATACATATATATATATACATATATATATATATATATATATACATATGTATATATATATATATATATATATATATATGTATATATAAAGGCGCCAAATAAATCATTTTTCAATGGATTTAGCGCCTTTTGGAAGCAAGCCCTTCATATATATATATATATATATATATATATATATATATATATAACATTATACATACATAGCATATAAAGACAGATAGACCAAGGGAATGGAAGAGAGAGACAGCGAGACAGACAGACGGACATGCATTACAGTCGAAAACATCAAAACGACACAAAGTAACTAACCTGCCACCGAGACGGCAACTCACCTGCTACTGGTGGCGGAATTGCGTGATGGCTTGGCTTCCGTCTGGTGTGCTCCCCTTGCCCCTTCTTTAGGGATATGTTATACTGAAAATCAAATAAAGCAGATGCGGTCAAGATTTGACAACTGTTTATATTGTAGGACTGATTTTCCCTAACTTCCCTAATTCCAAGTTATTTTTGTACGTCATTCAAAGCAGCGTCAAGCTGAAACATGAAAATTGCCTTGTAATTCGAGATGCTGACTTGATGTTCCTTCTTCTTTCTATTCTTACCAAAAGCAATAGAAAATGTGGCTGATTTTCATTGAATTAGAGACATGATGTTAGCAAGTAGCACTTTCCCAAGCATCATCAAGACTTTTAAGGTTACGACTCTCCTTAGTTACTACGCTGAGAGGTACTCAGCTGTATAGAGGACCGTGTTCTAAAATTTTCGGTAATCCCACTCAAATTTACACCTCAGTGTTTGTTCTGTGAACATCAACATGGTCAAGGAGACATCAAGTTTTCAGTCATAACCTCATTTTTCGCATTGATTAAGGAATCAGAACTGAAACTGAATCTTTAATCACAGTGGGCCGCACATTTTGTCATTCAAAAAACTCAATGATAATATGACGCTGTCTTTGATGTGAGGACGCGTGTAAGCTTCTTACCAATTCTCCTTCGGGGATTGCTAGCATTGAGAGAAACAGAACAATGATTTCAGTTGGCAGCAGACGTCTCATGGTGTCAACAAACTTTTCTCATCCGTCGCAAACAACCGTCCGCAGAATAGAGGACTATTACAATGAAAAATCCGTCATTAATCCGTCTTTTCGTTTTTCTTTTCCTCTCACCTCCCTGATCTGACATCGGACGCGTCGCGATTTGCGCACTTCTCTATTTGGAGGACGTACCGTCTGGAAATCCGTCGCAGCATTACAGGGATGCCGCTCAGTTTATAGCAAGGTTCAGGTCTTTAAACTAACCTGTATAGGGATTACTCCCACGACAATATATCCTTGAAAAACTTTGCAATTAGATCGTTGCGTGGGCAAAGATCTTGGTCGAAGTTCTGGCGCTTATATAGAGTAGAAATGGTCGTGGCGAGTGGGCAAGTGTTAGGGTCATAATAATAATGGACATCTCGACCATGTCGACGGATCCGATGCCAAAGGGAAGACGGGACAAATCCCGTCCAGTTGATGATGTCCTCACCAGGTCGTGCTGAATCTCATCACTACCAGATTCCACTCAAGAAGCAGCGATATTGCTGTCTCGCGCAACAATGTTTTGATGTGACTGGCAAACAAAAACAGAAACAAAATCCTCCTTCACGAACAAGATGTAAGATGCAGACAGGTCTTGTGGAAGTGACCGCGTCAGTATGCGATGAGGTTTAAAGGTACCTGAAATTGAGATGAGAAGGAGAGGGGTGCGATCATTGAAAGAAGGAATTGTCGGTGACGTAATGTACAAAAGCTTAAAAAATGGACGACAGTGAAAAATCAGACACCCACAGCACACAAGTCGGTCTTGTTGGCCAATCCATGACAAAAAGATACCAGCACAGCACTGCAGCTCTATAGCGTGTTTTGCTCGACAGAGAGCCCCTGCGTCCACATCTGGGTTTAGCGCTCCGCGAACTCTGTAGCTGACATGATGGAAAATCCTTTCAATAAATCCTAACGCTATATCACGTAAATTTCCATCATATTATTTTGTAGTCCTTTATTGATAAAGAAACCACTAAGATACCCCCCCCGCAAAAAACAACAACAAAAACACCAAAACCAAAGACAGAAACTAAAGGAAGGAGACGAAGATAAAAAACCCCAAGTTTTTATAGGAACCTTCTGAATTAATAAAATCCATTTTTCATGGAGAAGTCGTTCACGGCTCTCTCGCGGCCTATGATAATTCTTTAAGTTTGTGGTGGTAAAAAAAGTGAGTCATACTCAACTAAAGAGAGAGGGCGAGAGAGGGAGGAGATGCAGGGAGAGAAAGTGAGAGATGGATAGATAGAAAGATTGATGGAGAGAGAGAGAGGGAGAGATGATGGCGACAAGAGACTTGAAAGAGAGGGTGGAGAGAGAAGCGGGAATGACGTTCACTCGCTTTTCCTCTGCATTAAACATCACTGTTTCGCCGTGATTTTTTAGCCAATCATCCCCCGGAGGCACTCGCGAGAATGAATAACTTTTCCCGCGCGAATATACTTGAGTCGAGCGTCGGTTCAACCATAGGGATAACAGGGAGAATATTATGCACCCGTTATTTTCCCGGTTCTACTGAGTTCTGCGTTCTCCCAGTCGTTTCTGCTGACGGTGATTTTTGTTTTGTTTTGTTTTTCTCTTTGTTGTCGATGCTGCGGTCATTCTTCAAATAATCATATTGTTTACATAATCGAGCAATTCAGGTTGCGCAAACAGATGCAGGCAACATATCGTTGATCTGAGCCCATAATGAGGCAAGCCGTATTCAAAAAGAGTCCAGCTTTGGATATTAATAAGACAATTATGTCCATAGACAGGTGCAGGAAATGACTGTGATCAGGGCCGACGCAACGGGGTGGGGGGGGGGGGGGGGGGTGGGGGCACTTTTTTAGCAGAAAATATAGGGTCTCACCCTTTTGTCCACCTCCCCCACACTTTTCTTTTGCAGAAAATATAAGGTCTGACTTTTTGCTTGTCATTCGATGTTGGTAGAGATTTAAATTGACAGCCCAAAGTACAAAGACTGTCTTCTTTTTCTTGGCTTGTCATTCGATTTAGTATAGACGAGTGACATCCAAAACGGTAAATACCTCTTTTTTTTTCATAATGTCGGCCCCCAAACAAACGAAAACACCTAGCGCCGGCCCTGGTGACGTCCACAGAAGTTTTTACCTAATTTCTCTCTTTATGTGCTTGAAATTTTCGATGATCAGTGGAATTACGAAACATTCTTGTATTGCTGTCATCAGCTCTGTTTATATTTCCGTAGTGTCTCGTCAGAAATCACCCGCTCGATTCGATAGTTATAGGACAAGTTTACCATTGAGAATCGGGGTCGCGATTTTTCAACACAGTTTTCCGTCAATATTTATTAATTTCTTATAAAATCATGTTTAGACACTTTGTTCTGTAGAGGTCGCCACAAGCATATACAACGTCAGTAAAAAGCATGGACTGTTTCTGATTTTTTTTTCTGTTTGATTTTGTCTTTGTTTTCACGATATTGTCTCCTGTGGTCGATAATTCTTACGAGACAAGATCAAATGCAGTTCATGTCGTATATCTTGGATGAGAGTGGTGTTGGGGTTGAGTACTTAATGGGGAAATTCTGTCCAAATAAGCGTTAGTCTGATAAGAAAGAGTAAAATATTACGAGTTTAACGGTATAATTTTGATCGAAATCGGGTGGAAAATAAGGAAGTAATGACATTTTGAAGTTTCGCTAATTTTTCAGGAAGCAATATGAATATGCTAATGACAAAGTGAGCATTTGATTGTCATACCCTCACAACTTGCCATATATTTTGTACATAAATTGTTGAAATTTCCAGTTTTTGATTCAAAGACAATTATGCCCGAGGCTCAAACCCTGTTACACATAACTGATCACTGTTCTGAAGTTATTCAACCAGGAAATACATCATGTTTCAGAATGAATGAATTTTGAATGACGGAAACATTGAATTTTCATCATTTTTTTTACACGATCGATGGAAAATTGTGAGGTTACGACATGGTCAGCTCACTCTTTTGCATATTCATATCCACTGTATACAAGAGCTGTTTTGCAGAAATTAGCAAAGCTTCAATATTTCGTAACTTCGTAACGATTTCAGTCAAATCCGTTTAATTCGTAAGATTTTACTCTTTTTATCAGACCAACTTATCTTTGGACTGGATTTCCCCTTTAAGATATTTTCGTTGTGTTTTTAATGATGATTTTTTTTTTTTTTTTTAATCCGTAACCTAAACGAAAAGGTCGGGTCTAAAAACTTTGTTACAACAATTGGATCTTGGTTTGCGATTTTAAGCTCTAGAATTCTGCAACTGGTAAATCGAATGGACTATCCAGAATCCAGGAAATGACGCCCTTAAAGGGGATGGCTATGCTGATCAGTGGGAATCAGTGGGAATGCTGGAGGATTATTGTTCCAATCCTCGTGGGATTCATTGAAGAGTACATTATATATCAATTGTTGTGTGAAACTTATTTGCTTCAGAATGGTCTCATGTTCAAGTAATGTGCAGTTTAATGTTTCAAGGTTAGCATGCCTGTACAGTGACGGGGCCTTAAACTGCACGTATACTTGAATATGAGACCATTCTGAAGCAAATAATTTTCACACAACAATAGATATACATTGTATAATGTACTCTTAAATGAATCCCACAAGGATTGGAACGATCATCCCCCAGAATTCCCACTGATTCCCACTGATCAGTTACTAGACATCCCCTTCAATGATGATCTTTGGTCACTCTATGATGATCTGCAAAAAGTGAACATAGGTATAATGCCATATAAACCTGTGCGACGCTGTCTGGCTGCTCTCGAATGTTCAAACGGGTGCACCTCTTGACACCCGCCGACACCCACGAACCATACTGCCCACAAGTCATACAGCCCACGAGTTCGACACTAAGCAAACAAGGCCCACGAGACCGACACATAAGCCCCGTGTTGTAATGTCGAACTCGTGGGCTGTTTTACCTAGTATCAAACTCATGGGCTGTATGACTCATGGACCTTTTTTTTTTTTTTTTTTTTTTTCAATGTCGAACTAGTGGGCTGTATGACTCGTGGGTGTCGGTCTTGAGGGGTAACCTCTGTTCAAAGAGGCCATACTTTTGCAATGAATTAAGATGTATTTCAACATTTTCAGAATTAATTTGGAAGTCTCGATTCGATATCATTGCGTATCACATAAAAGTTGAAACACCCACCTTAAATATTACGGAAATTTGCAAAGCAAAATAAACATGCTGTACAACGTATACTGATGGACGCTGTCTTTGCCCCTGTGTCCGATCTCGATCCGAACTTAAACTTTCACCCTAAACTTAGAAAAAATCTACTTCATAAAGCAGAATTGTTTTGAACATTGTGTTAATTTTTTTTTTCTCCAGCGATCAAAGAAGTGGCATCCGTACTGCCCTGTGACATAAAATTTGTCATGCTCCCCAGCATTTGGTGCTTGGTCAAATGTAGTTGAGATTGAAAGGACACATCAGCCGAACAAGACCGAAATGAGGGAAACGGCTCTTTTGTCAGTGACGATACATGATTACACAATGATTGTCGTCAATGTTCAGACATCATCGAATGAACTCCCTGAAATGCACGTAATCGGCGGTGATTATGATGGGTATGTGATCAAGGAAAGACCTTCGTTCTTACAGTCCATTTGTAGGCGTGATAAGAGTATTACCATTGTGTCGGTATGCTGAGTCAGGGAGGTGAGACGTCTCTGTACCTCCCTGGGATTAGACGAGAAAGCCACGTATCTTTTTTGTGTCATAAGCTGACGCGGGCGTTTAAATGTCTCGACAGCAATTTGAATTCACCTCACTAATATATTTTTGTTTTGATTATCCTTTACAGTTGGAGGCGTATCCTTTTTTTTTTCCTTCAAGGAAATGTATTGATTATAAACAATAAATTGAATGTGAAAGATTTTTCGCTCCCGATAACCCACTGAAAGTATACATTAATAGACCCAATGCAAAAATATTTTGAAGCCAGTAGAATTCTATACCAATGACAAATGATCATCAGACTCACCGGTAGCACAGAAATGTGTTTTCCATGTTTGGAATGAGATGTAAAAGTTGCTGTCCATCTTGGAACTCTTACACAATTCCCACCTTCTGATCTGAGTTGTACATTCTTGTGGGCATGTTGTCAACAGTTTATAGACCCTACAGCTGCTTGTACAACACATGAGTCTTAAAACGAAGCACAAACGTGTATAGGGTGTGCAGTGAATGGGGTGGCGTATACAGTACGTGTACCCTTTGCGTACAGTTTGTAGTTATTCAGTCGTGACAACGATATGAAATACTTCGTATTATGAATCACATTTTTTTTTTCTCCCACAGAGTGACGTCACTGTGTAAATGGATGGAGTTGTTCACACCAGGGAGGTGAAACGAACACCTCCTTGATGTACAGACGCAGGTTCATGCATCAATAGGCCTTGTAATTTTCCACACACGCTGTAACGCAAATGATTCACGTTGGAAAAAGGCCGCAGGATACAGTATCACAGCAAACATGGATTTATATATATATATATATATATATATATATATATATATATATATATATATATATATATATATATATATACTATATATATATATACTATATATATATATACTATATATATATATACTCCTAGATGGGTCATTTGGAAGACATTTCCATTTGTTTTATATGCAAATTTATTAGATACATGTTCAATGGCAGTTTACGCAATGGAGACACGAAAATTGTCTCCTTAATGACCAGTTGTCTCCCTAATGAAGACACTTCCCCCCAATATGTCTCCCTAAGGTGCCAACTGATATATATATACATATATGTATATATATATATATATATATATATATATATATATATATATATATATATACATATATGTATATATATATTTAAATATATATATATATATATAAATATATATATATATGTATATATATATATATATATATATATATGTATATATATACATATATGTATATATATATATATAAATATATATATATATATATTTATATATATATATATTTATATATATATATATATATATATATATATATATATATATATATATATATAAATATATATACATATTATATTTTTTTCAATTTTTTTTCGCAATGCTTACATTCTATAGGAACACGATAACTACTGGAAGTTGCATTCCATGTTATCTGCCATCGGTTATAGGCACTATATCGGTATGGATTAATTTCCCAGCTCGGCGTTGTCTTGTATCTTGAATAAGGGTTGCATTATTTTTTCCCCGCTTGACATGATTGCATGTACGATAAAGTAAGTTTATCGTGATAGGTCATTTGTGTTAATGTTTGATTTGGACCTAAAACAGGCAATGGCTGTCATGCAGGCACACACGATGCTGGACTTTTGTTGTTGTTGCTTTTATTATTATCATCATCATTATTATTATTATTATTATTATTATTATTATTATTATTATTATTATTATTATTGCTGTTGTTGTTATCATTGTTGTTGAATTAGTATGTATCGTGTTTTTTTTTTTTTAGTTTTTTAAAACAAGAAAAGAACCCCCTGAAAATGAATGCCACCATGCTCCCTATACCGACATTACCCTTGCTCTAATTTGCCTGTCTCTTTCTTACAGGTTCCACTTGTCTGCATAATACTTTACCTATCAAGGCCTATACGTTAAAGGGATTGTATTTTTTTTTGGTTGAGATGGGAATTCAGGTTAAACTTTTTTATGACATCATTTGAAACTCCTTGCATGAAACTTAAAAGAGCACGCAATTCGAAGAGTAACTCATTATTTGACAAAAGTCGGTTTGGCAATGGCTGAGCTATCCAGAAACAAAAAGGTCCACATTGGATCACAATGTTTTAATGTGATTTTTTTTTCTTTCATATTTCACCAATTTCGAACCCGATTTTCCTCAAACAAGCTGTCAACTTCTCCCCTTGAATTGTATCCTCTGTAATAACCATTTCATATAAATGGTTTCTAACTATCTTGTAAAAGAATTTAAAACCTGAATCCCTATTTCAACCAAAACTATACCATCCCTTTAATGATTGTTATCATTGTTAGAGAGACAGATAGAAGCATAGACAAATAGGGAGAAAAAGAATCACAATTCCTTTTTTTTTATATTAAAACCTCTGAAGAGAGTTTACAAAAGCACCAAAGACATGCCTCATAGCAACTTCTTCAACTTCAAATCTCTCCCTCTCTCTCCAACTTTCTCTGTATCTATTCCAGCTTTCTTTCTTTAATTCTTTTTTTTCCCTCTCTCTCTGCAGGGGCGGATCCAGGATTTACACTACAGGGGAGACGCCTTCACAAAATTAAAGGGGGTGCGAGAGCCCCCTTTTTTTCTTTATATTTTTTTCTTTGTTTTTAACAAAAAAATAAAGAGGGGGGCGTGCGCCCCCTCTGGAAAAATGCTGGATCCGCCACTGCTCTGTATTTATCCACCCATACTACTATCTATTTACCACTATTTCTCTCTTTGTAGGTATCACAGTCTTTTCAGATTTCAAAGACTCAGCCCACTCTCTCGCAATCTATTTCACCTATCTTTCTTTATATCTCTCTCACTCCTCATCTCTCCATTGAGAATATAGTTTGTGCTCTCTTCTCTTAATCGCCTCCTCTCTCTCCCTCTCTCTCTCACTCTATATATCCACCTATCTTATCTATTTCATCTACTTCATCTATTTGTCTGTTTATCTATCCATCCATCTATCTATTTTATCTTATCTATCTATTCATCTATCTATCTATCTTATCTTTCTATCTATCTTATCTATCTTATCTTATTTATCTATCTATCTACCTACCATATTTTTCTATTTTTCAACCTCTAGTTCTCTCTTTGTTGGTATCTAAGTCATTGCAAGTTTCAAAGACATGTTTCACTCTAGAGCATAATACACAGTATGCAAATGAATGAGACAATCTATCTCTCTATATTATCTATCTATCTATCTATCTTATCTATCTATCTATTTTTCAACCTCTAGTTCTCTCTTTGTAGGTATCTAAGTCATTGCAAGTTTCAAAGACATGTTACACAGTTACACAAGTTACACATGTTACACAAGGCATAATACACAGTATGCAAATGAACGAGACAATCTATCTATCCATCTATCTATCTATCCTATCTATCCATCTATCTATCTATCTATCCTATCTATCTATCCATCTATCTATCTTATCTATCTGTCTATCTATCTATCTATCTATCTATCTGTCTGTCTGTCTGTCTATCTATCTATCTATCTATCTATCTATCTATCTATCTATCTATCTATCTATCTATCTAATCTATCTATCTATCTATCTATCTATCTATCTATCTATCTATCTATCTATCTATCTATCTATCTATCCATCAACCTCTTTGTTTGTATCACAGCCATTGCAGATTTTCAAGACATGTTTCACTCTAAAGAACATAATACACAGTATGCAAATGAAGGAGACAAAATGCTATATAGAATCTAGTGGTCACACAAAAATTGAAATCAATTTTAATGAAATCAAAAGAAATGCAACAGGAAAATAAGCTCTCACAAAGTCATTGGCATTGTAAGCCTAAGCAATGTGGAGGTTGGTGAAAAGGGCATTGAAACTCAATTACGAAAATACTGATGTAGAGTGTATCAATGTGCATACAACCAAAATAGGATATATCTCCTTTACCATATACATATACATGTATCTCGCTGCAAACATACACCAGCATTGGTATATGAATACATACATACTGGTATACTTCCTGGTATACCTGGCCATAGAACAGGTACTTGGCAGCAATATATAACACGCGCTGTCTCCCACAATCTCAGTAGAGTGAGAATGAAATACATATCTCTATGTAATTATCAATACTGGGAGCTTTTTTGTGGGTCAGAAAATAAGTCTATAAAATGTCAAACAGAATTAAAGGTCCAGTTTACCTTTGGGAGCAGTGATTTAAAAAATGTTCAAGATATCACATTTGATGCATATGTGTAGGTCTGTTGCATCATAAAACATCCTACCATATGAAATATTTGCAATAAAACCTAAAATATAAGGAGATATCAGGGTTTTTCTCCATAAACCGTAACTGTACACGGTTTAGTCTGGAAACATTTTTATTATAACTATTGTTCACATTTTGTGTATTTAACAACACTTAACATCGGTTATACGGATTCAAATTTCGACAGTGGTTGTTTCTATCCCTAACTCACATTTTAGAACTATTTCAAAGCACTAATGCTTTCATCTGCAAATGGTAAATTATGCCTTTAATTGCATTTTACATCCTATGAACAAATGTTACCTGAAGTCATGTAAAAAAAAAAGTAAAAAAAAAGTAAAAAAAAACCCCAAACGAAAACAACAACTGAGAAACAAATATGAAAGAGAGAATGAAATAAGTATTTGTCTTTTCATGCCAATAGGTCCTACTGCAGTTCCCACATAAGAGCCTGTTCACATATTATAATCATGTACAATAAATGAATATTTGTTTGTGAACTGGTGTTCAATGACACATGTGACGCCAATCAACATGAAACAGATAATGCTAGTGATTATATAACATAATCCGAACTTGTTAAATACACATTATTTCATTGGAAGAGGCATTTTTTCCCCCTGGTTTTGTGTTGTTTGTTTTATTTTACTTTCTTCCTTAAATAGAAATGCATGTCTTTGTTTTCTTTGTTTTATTGTAGTGTTATTCAATGTACTTAATATAACTTATAAAGTCACAGTGACAAGAGAAGCAAACCGCTTTACCCCTCATCTGGAATAAAGTTAAAACTTTATCAAAGTTTCTTCATGATGTCAAGGCACAACTCTTAATTACATACAGTACTGTCAGACACACCTAAATTCACATTCCTGATGACATTTAGTCAGGAAATTACATTTTACAGGCAAATTCTTACAGATTTTGCTAATTCCAGCAAAGAATGAAATATAAATTGCTGCACTCCTAGAATGCATGATCCCTACTTGCTTTCAACTACTGCACACAAGGGCTGAACATACACTAAGTAATACATTTAATACATTCATGACATTAAGTCATAACTAATCATTGTAGGACACACAAAAATTTGCCATCCTAATCATTCACGACTTTGTAGCTTGCCAATCCACATACTTCTAAAACACATCTCATCCACATCTTATTGCCCAAAAAGAAAAAAAAATAGCAAAATGCAAAAAATAGTAATAAGACAACAATGAATGAATTACTTGTGAAAGACTAAACCCTCTACATGTACATTAAAGTTCAATGACAACCCATGTTAAAAAGGTCATAAATATCCCACTGCCAAGCCTATGAACGCCTCAAAAAAAGGGACACAAGAGGGTTGTGACGTTATTGCTCTAAGGCCACGGTGAGAATGTTCAAGGTCACGTCTATCTACACATACACTTGCTACAGGAACTGTGAAAACATAATAAGAGAATCATCACAAAGTGACCTTTGTACCATTTTGACCCATTTTCAAGTAAGTCCATCATCAGAGAGAGCAACTATTTTTTTTCAGTGATAACTCACTTTTAACATAAGAAGAAATATTCTTAAGGTTATGATTAAATATATAACTTGTATTTTCTTATACTTTCCCCCCTTTTTTAGCACCTTCAATTGCAAATACACGTAAGGTATTTCAACTTGACAAGAATAGTGTTAGCTTGTTTTTCAATAAAACTCCATTCTACAGTGTGTCTGAGTCAGTAGTGTGATCATCCCATACAATCTCTTTCCTGGTGGATATCTGTCTTATATCCATATAGTTTTGTTATCTCCTTAACCTATTTTTCTATGACATGTTCACAATTAAAATGTGTTCTCCATTTCACATCTTGTGGCTTACAGAAATTTACCAAATATACCATGCAAAATATAAGATTGTTCACCACAATTTGCTTCTCTTCTTTTATAAGAACATGAGAATTTCACATTGAAAAATTATCACTCCCTTCAAGTAGGTGGGTGCAATATCACAATCAAGACATTTTCTTGTCTTCTTTTCAGGTGATACTGGGACAAATATTTCTTTCAGTCTCCAATCCACTCCAGTTTACACAACACAGAATCAGGGGAGGAGAGTACACTGTACTAAAAATAAACTTGCAAACTTCGGATATGTGGGGGTACATGGTGTGAACTTTGACCATGCTAGATCACTAATTAGACTTCTCTTTTAAACAGACTGTGAGTATTTGGGGGGGGGGCAACTATAGGAAAGATTATGAGAGAGAGAGAGGTAAAAAAGAAAATAAGACATTTGGAGATGGGGAGGATGTGTGGAAAGGACTGTTAACCCAGTCAAGGTGATAGGATTTAATTACCTGGTACTTCACTCTTGTTCTTAAGACCCCAACCAGGACTTCATTCAGATCTAGTTCTGAACTATTGAATACCTAGGTTATCACAGGTAGGAAAAGAAATCAGGTAACTCAACAAAATATATTGTCATGCAAGCATTGCGTAACATAGTACTACGAGAGAATACGGTCTAAAAACGGCTGAGAATTTGAAGGTGCCATAAAAAAGCTAACATTTACAGAACGATGACTGACAAGATGAATAGTAACATCTCAAAGAAATTCAAAAACCCATTTGCATGGCAAGCTGTCACATAATGCTGGGTCACTTTACAATATGAAACATGACAATGTTAAAACACTGTGGAATGCCAATAAATCACGCTGTGGTTTGTTGGAATATTTCCAATATCAAAGACTTGAACTGCATGAGCGCAGACGCACATGAGAAATATCATGATAAGATATACAGCTTCTTTGGCACGCACACAGAAAATACACCGTGGTCTAACGTAGAGATCTATTTTATCTCAAAATAGAACAAGTGGTGCAGTCTGTCTGATAAGTATACTATCTTACGCAAACAAGCGGATGTCTTGGTACAACTTGCGTGCATCTCGGCATATGTCCCACACAAATCTGCTCCTACAGAAAAAAAAAAACGCCAAAAAAACTAAAACAACTGCCATAAACATTTTGCCATCACTGGCATACACTGGGCTGTCAACACTCATTCATCAAAGTCAGGTTGTTATTCCACAGAGCCATAGGAGAGACATTGGCATGTTGCCTGCATCTATATGGGCAGACTTGACTCCCTGAATCCGGGAGATTTCTCACCTAGACATGGAAGAGATATGAGCGAGCTTCAGATCTGCAATGCAAGCATATATACATATATATACAATATATATGTATATAATGGTCTTCTGCACATGCGTGAGACAGCCGTTTCCGTTGTCCAACCCAGGAGGCTGCATCGTCTCAGCGTTCCCGTCGCAGATCTGAAAATTGCTAGTGCATAACTGCAGGGGAATCTTCCAACGTAGAACCAGGGAGACTGGGCATATTATGTGCTCTGCTCTTGCACTGATCAAGGCTATTGCAACCATGCACCAAATAGTGATGCATAGTTCATTGCAATTAGTACACTGTGCAAGAGAAGTCCTGTTAACTTTAACAGTCTTCATTTTTTTTTTTTTTTAAATATTTTTTAGCATTTAAAGAATAAATCTAAATTTCATGACTGCAGAGAAATCAGAGGAACAGGTCAGTGAAGCGTCACGTCTAATGACTTTGAGCCTTTTACACAGCAGATCAACACCTTGAGTACTTGTCTGATTTTAACTTTCTCTGTAAATTCACTCCGGCAACAGTCTGAGCCCATCTCTTTCATTCCAATGAATCTAATTCTTCGAGGCAAATACCCCCTTTTGCACATCTTTCAACTCTTGACCCTTGCGTTTTAAAGCAACTTCGCTGAATATAAAGCTGCAATCTAGCCATGGCCCATTTGTTACCATATTTCTACTCATGAGATCGTACAAAGCACTACATCCTTTATATTTCCAACAAAGATTGCTTGCTATTAAACAAGAATGAAAGAAAATGTGGAAAAGACACCCTCAGGCTAACCCTTCAGAAAAACAGAATGTCACTTGTATCCCTGTAGAAAATCTTTATAGTGAGGTGGAATGCTATTACGTATGTTTTAAAGCTTGCAAAGGCCAGGAAAGGCTTTACTGAAAAAATAGTAAGCATGGAATGCATGAAAGATAACAACAAGGAGTGACTGTCTTCAAAGTAGAGAAATCACAGAATTTAACGGTACTGGACAGCAAATTAAAAGGGGGGGGGGGGGAAAGGTCGGCTCACCCTTTCTCCATTACAAAGCTTCAGACTAAAGCTCTTGATTGCACTAATACTAACTACACGATACATATTGACATAAAGAATCTTATTTTCCATTTTGCTAAGTTTTCAAATGAGGAAGAAAATATGTACATCATGTCCTCATTACGCAAACATTTTCCATTCAAGGCATTTTGCATTGCAAGACGAAAACTGATCTCTGAAACACTTTGCTACATTTTTTTTTTTCTCCTAAAAGGTGCAAGTGGCTGTCACCATAATACTTAATGATATTGCATCATGCTGTCAAATTGGTAATGTACAGATATTTGGTACTCAAAAACTGGTATCTGCCTAGAGTATCCCTGGTTGTAAACAATAAATAAACAACAAATTTTATCGAGTCTTGTATGCAAGAGAAAAATTTACCATCTTTTATGTTCCTGCAAAGCATCGCCTCTGAAGCATCATTGGCTCATTACAATTCTTGCTTTGTCAACATCACCTACGTGCAGAATTTCAGCTTCCCGTGTCTCTTGCGTCAGTTACTACATCCATATCACGCTCATTATCTGTTCTCGCACTTTGAACTTGAAGTTTGATTGACAAGGCCTTGAATATTTTCAGTGGCACAGCAAACAATTGTGACCTATTACTCGGCTGTCATTCACTCTTTAATCTTATCTATTCTTAATAGCTCCAATTAATTAAGTTTACTTTACAAATATCAAACTTCCCACTTCACTATTTAGTCTACTCACACACTCACCTCTCTTGAAACAAAAAAAAAAAAAAACATTAACGGTATGAAAATAAGGTTCAAGTTTGATGAGAGAGTCAGCTACCATAGGCCGTTTCTGTAATTTATTATAACTTATGGAAAATTCTAGTAACAAAGAATTTCATGTACCTGCTCCCTTCAATTAAGTTCTATAAGCAGGAATTTGCTTAGTTGTTGCTAGGTAGGGCAAACTGCTGGCAAGCGTTGTGGTTGGTATTAAGGGCAACTTTTGCGAACAAAGCATGCATAAAATCCGAATACATTACAGAACTGGTCCACTGGAGTTAGACCATTCCAAATCAATCATGTGCCCACATGGAATAATGCAAACATGATCTTCTTATTGACAGAATGGGTGCAAAATGGAGCATAAATTACGTATGCCATTAACCGTCTCTCAAGCAAATTACAGGATGATTCAAACTATTCACTGATGCTTTCTTTCACTAACTTGGAAGATAAATCTTCAAAAGAAATATGTGCGAAATAACAACTGTAGTTTGGTGTCACAAACCAATTCAGTTTGATCAGTCTTTAACCAGGGCTCGACACTAACGGTGGCCCGGGGCCACCAAAAACGCATAAGCAGGCACAAACAGATTCCGCGACTTCAATAAATTGCCCTTCACATATTTCCAAACGCTTTCAACTGGGTTAGCTACTACTGTTGGTGAACATTTTAAAGAATTCCTTGTTTTGTGTCCAAGTCCTTCATTTGCCACAGGCAAAGGATCTTGTGTGTGTGTGTGTGTGTGTGTGTGTGTGTCCAGTTAAGATTATACTGCAACACATGAACTGAACTGAATATTGTGATGGGTCTACTCTGTGAGCTGTATAGGAAGTAGGCCTATCGAAGGCTAACAAATGGTTTTGAACAATGCACCATCTCACAATCATTGAGAATGAGAGAAAATGTGTTATATCACAGAGCAAGAATATGGTATAATCAAAACTAAAATTGTTGTTCCTTGGGGAGTTGCCCTAAGTAACTAAAAGACCTTAACCCCCCCCCCCCCCTCTTGTTCCACTGCCAACACATTCTGGACATACAGGTTGCTGTATTTCTACTGGGGGGTGATACTAGATTCAAAATGATTCATTACACTTACTTCATTACCCCCACATACATCACTCCCTTGTACGATGAGGTCATGCACAGTTGAAACTATTACGTGCAGGGTGATATGGCACGTAACTTGGCAAACATTTCAACTATGATAAGTGATAAGGATACCTGCTTGCAAAAACGTAGCAATGACAAAATAATCACCATCTGCTGTGGCATTTCTACTCCTTGCCCAATTCTGTCGCTGTGTTAAAAACAACTTTGACGGCATCGCGGCTTTGATTATCAAATGCGCAAATGCAGTCGCTCGACTGCGATATCTCTGGGCGGCATGTTCATGCTGTGCACATATTGGAAGCAGGTCGCCTATCTTCACCTGCCTTGGTTTCATCCGTCTGTATCTTTTGGGGCAAGTGGCACTTGTCTTGTCTTGTGTGTGTGTGTGTGTGTGTGTGTGTGTGTGTGTGTGCGTGCGTGCGCGTGTTCGTGTTTCAAACGATAATCTGTAGCACTTTTTTGTTTTTGGTGCCTCAATTACATACACAGAAACCACCCAACACCAAACTTCGGTCATATATATACATCAAAAGCTCTCTTCTACATCATGTTTTGTTTTTTTTTAGATTCAAATGTGTATGAATGTGTGCATGCATGTACACTATGTATTATATCCATAGCCTACACAGAAATATGAAAACATGTGTCACAAAACCAACAAAAAGTCCCACGCCCAAATTCACGCTAGGACTCAAAATGGGTAAATTCTGTCAACTTTTCAGTCTTTAGTTGTTTTTTTTTTTTCATATTTTCTGAAAGAGCAATTCTTCTTCAAGATAAATCTATAGTTTGGAAGGTAAAAGCAAATATGAAAGGTAAATTCTGCTATTTTAGGAGTTTTTCTAATAAAACAATTTTTTGGTAGAATAATGTGATTTGGTATGTCTTTGAACTCCCTTTTCATTTCCTAGAAACTCTTTACACACTTCCCACTCGACTAACTTTTGAAAGGACGATGCTAGTGCTTTGTAAGTTAGTATTTTGTCATGAATAGAAAGGAAATGCATTATATAGAGTGCAAAACTTCAGCTTAATCTGATACTCTCTTCATTGAGGTTGCTGTGGAATTTTACATCTTATTGTTGTTGTCACTGTTGTTGTTTTTATTGTCCCATTCATTGCACAGAACACAGCACGGTGAGTTTGAATACTTTAAATAGACCCTAAGCTTCAAAGGATGTGCAAAATATCAGCTTAATCTGTTAAGCCCTCGTGATTTCTATTGAATTTTACGTCCTATTTTTCATCCAACTCACCGCAAAGAACACACCATGGTGAAATTGAATAGACCCTAAGCTTCACAGCCCCCTATTTTTTTTCAGTGAAATCACTTTTCCAACACGTGCACTTTCTTTTGGGTTACAGGGAAGCTCATTTGTACTGAGTTATATACATAATTTGAAAGCTAAGAGTCTGCTCTTGCAGAATCTGTCCTGCACTAAAAGCCCATGTCTGGTACCTTTTGGTGTCTTGTGACGCAGGGGCACACATATCATGGAATCATGGAGGTAGCTCCATGCACATATGTTACAATCAAGCACGAGATACCAAGGTAGTTTGACCAGTTCCACATGGGTGGGTATTATGAAAGCAGGCTTAGAACAGGAAGAAGAAGAAGAAGAAGAAGATCCTATAGCTGCATCCTTGACCTTATGCCATTTATTGTCTCGCCCAGACCACCCACATTCCTCCACAAATCCAAACTGCATGCCAGGCCTAAAGTCAAACCAAGGGAATACGACATGCATTCTCTTTCCAGAGCCTCACTTGCAAAGAAAAATATATCCACTGCCAAGAGATCTGCGACGGGTGCAAATCGTATCACCAAGACTCAAATTGGAAGTAAAAATATGAATAAATGAATAAGTAAATTGCAAATGCATCAATTTCCACTGCATCTCATTTTTACTGCAACTGATTGACCAAGTAGTGCTCCTCATTAACGTAAATGAGACTTAAATCTCATTCTTCCGAACTTTCATAAACATATCCATGGCAACATAGGAGGATGAGGCAATCTTCAAAGACTTCCGGTCGAAAAAAATTGAGACACTGCATACGACGTGCTACATTCACGATCAAAATGTACATGTTCTATACATGTACATCAAGTGCTGTTATTGTGGCAATTACAGTAGCAGATGGCTTCAATCTCCAGGGCACATGATTGAAAACCTGCGTTTATGATACACCAAACAAGAAGAGTTCTTAATGAAATGCCACTTCACCCTGACCTTGACCTCTAAATGTTTTACGATCAAAGTTTACCCTAGATTTCGCAAAAGAAAAGAGAACATTCCCCAGGATTTGGGTGAAGTCATTTTTGGTGCACTCACATCGTCAGTGAAACCACAATATCTTGTGCAGTATTTCATATAATCTGCTATATAGGACATTTTAGAGTGCATTAAAAATACGATAAAGCATATCATTGCCTGCTTGATTTTCACTCTGCAATATGACAGCATATTCAATGAAACGCATAGACAAATCTGTTAATTCCCCATAGGCTACCATTGTCAGTGGCTGTGCAATAATACACCGTATTCTGTCTCGTCTGTTGCGCGGGCGCTTGCTGACTGTGCGAATCGTAAGTGTGCAAACTCTTGTTGCAATTCACAAGTGCAAGTCACTCCTTTTCTTTTCAGCGCAGAGTCGACTTCAAAGTTTAGTAGAAGTACAGTACTTTTTTAGTTCATGATTTCTCTAGATTATTATAAAAAATGATAATATAATATTTATATGTTGGATGGCTTTAATCTACAGGATACCAGGGAATATTGAACTCATAAGGGCCAATATTGCACTCATCTTTGATTCACGCAATATTGGCCATAGCTCGTGCACTATTGCCTGGTACCTCACACATGCCATCAAATACTGTATAAGCCATATATTTCGCGAGTCTAGATTTTCGTGAATCGAGACTTCCCGACGATTTCGCGAGTGGTTAAATTCGCGATCGTGGAGTCCTGTCCTGAACAGAGAAATGTGTAAGCGTACATCACGGTCATATCAGGATCAGAGTCAATATTTTCGCATGTTTTTTAATTTTGCGAATAGCAGCTAACTCATGTAAAATACAGTATGATATAAAATACGAATTCATTTACCCAGTGAAATACAATGTGAAATACGGTGGTGGCAATTCAAACTTCACATGAAATGCGCAAAGCAAGATGTAAATGGGAATCACGTGGCAAAATACTGCAAATCATTTGGTGGTGTCAGAGATTCTCATGTGACCCCACAAATTTTGTGTCCTTTCCCGTTGCAGATTTATGTGCTTGCACAATTCTTTTACCAGAAATATTGAGGCATTACATGAATGAGAACAGTATCACATCAAATACTGAATGGTATCTAAATCTGTGACCTTGATTTGTTTTTTTTTTTTTTGCCAGTGAGGATAGTGCAGACAAATTACTTCAGTATTTAATACCACAGCAAATTCACATGTGAATGCTATGCTCCAAGAACAGTGCAATCTGTGATGACTTGGTCTCATACATTCCATTTCTCATCCGAGACGGAATCCTTCAAATTTAATTATGTACAGACAAAAAAGACATACAAGTGGACAGAGATGGGGGTAAAAATAGAAAGACTTCATATGCCTATTGCTCCATCGCACACACACTTTCATCACCAATCTCTATATGGAATGAACACAAATTATCCAAAAAACTGAAACCATTACAGATCAAGATAATGCCCTTCCCCTTATCTTCTTTGTTTGATTTTTTTTCCTTCATATGTAGCTTATATTACTATTCCTATATCTCACACTCTACATTTACTTTGCATTATATAAATATATATATATATATATATATATTCTCATCACTAATAAATATTCCATGTGCGCTCACAAATCATGTGCCATCTCATGTTACAAATCACTGGAGTTTAAGCCATACCATTGCAAATGGCCCATGCCCCTCTCATAAAAAGTTTTCACAAGTTGTTTGCCTCAGTGGCACTGTCATTCAAATCAGGGTTTTGATTTAGAAAAAAAAAAATTACTTCCTTGTGTGCTAATTTCCCTTGGATGTGAAAATATTACACAAAACTTTGGTATCAAATCACATCAAACACATAATTAAAAAAGAAGAAGAAAAACTTAACATATCTATCAAACATTTCAAAAATCAAAGCAAGCCTAAAAGTATCATAATATGCACATCACACTGTGACTACTTTTTCTTCTTTTAATCTAATTTATCACTTTCCTAACAAACACATGGTAAAAATTCTATTGTTCTAATTAAAAATTTATGCACGGCAAAGAATTCCAAAGATGAACAAAAATGCATCAAAAATTCACTTCCATTTTCCATACTTGCAAAAACATTAACATTGTCCTGTGCTTTTTCTTTTTTTTACATGTATTTATTTTATTCTATTTCTTTCTTTTTTAAACTGAAGCTACGATTCTTCTGAGGTTGAGAGGTGGGAGAAATACTTAGAGATATACACAAGCATCCTTCATCAGCAAATCACTGTCAAAAAAATCTTCATTCACTCGACCACAACTCTTGGCTAAGTCTGGGACAACATCCTGATGGGAAAAGGTGAAGAAAAAAAAATCACACTTTCCCTTTGTGTCTTGCAAACTATGACACATATAAAATGCACTGACACATCTCGCTGAGTGCAACTCTCTGAAGATTGTCAGGACGCTTGAGCTCCCCCTCCCCCTCCCCCTACTGCTCCACCCACCCAGATCCCGACAGTCATGACAGGACTACCAGTCCAGTGTCGGCTTCTGGTCATTGAACCGTGGGGTGTGCTCCGAGAAGAACTGCGCGTACCAGCGCCGGTGCTTGCCAATGAGCCTGTCCTGGGCGACCAGAACTGGCTTGTTGAGGTAGGTCTTGTGGTTCCAAATCGTGATGTCACGCTCAAACTGGAATACAAACGGATCACAAATAACATGAGTCACGTGGTATGAGCGCCCTCTTCTGACGTATCTAGCAAATGGAGCACTAGGAAACAAGATGATGAAACTTTGCAAAAAACCAGGGATTTTTCACTACTGTCACCTTAAGAGATGTACCACGAGGGATTTGAGAGTGTCGCACCAACATGCTGGAATTCGTGTGCAACATCCTCAAAAGTGAGCAAAAAAAGCTATGCACCATTCTTGAGAATTGGCGACACGCTCAAAATAAAATGCATCGAACATAACATGTGCAAATTTTGACAAACATCACACTATCAAGAAATTTGTGCGCAAAACGTGAGACAGAGCATCGAAAGCAAGCAACACAATCAGTATGAAGTCACCAAATATTGCACCCTACGAGCTCATTAAGTGCACTCCATGCAAATAATTTCTCCAGTCTTCTCACAGTCACAGCTTGCAACATGCTCAAATTTTGAAGTGAAGGACCACCCTGCTTTTACATGAACTATTCCAACAGATCTATATAACAAGAGGAACTTCAAATCAAATAAGGATGAGGAAAAAAAAAGGGGGGGGGCGTAGACTCCCCTTCCATGTTCCTCTTTGGGTGACTCACCTGAAGATATTCTGCAAAGAGAAAGAATTTGGCCAGCCACCTGGGCACAAAGGCTGTGCTGAAGACCTGCTGAGTGACCTTTTGCACAAGTCCCTCCGCGGGTGTCACCCCTATCGAGATGACAGCCGACCCAAATGGCAGGTAGAAATATAAAAGCACATGGGCTGGTCCATTCTGTAATGAGGAATGAAAGGGCAAACTTGGGGTGATGGATTTTCATCAAGCAAAACACGTTCAAGTTAAAAAAGAGGTGACTCCAAGCTCCTTGTTCACTAGACAGTTAATTGTTTGTGATCAACCAAGTAGCCTTTTGGTCCAGCAGTTTGGGGCATCATTAAATAACAAACAATAATCACTCCCTTTACCGAAAGCACCTCAAACAAGACTCTCACCTTCCACACCCAAAAAGAAAAAAAAAAGCTCTAAAATCAGTCATATATCGGTGACATACAATGAACCACCACTCGCTTGATTTTGCATTACATTTCTAAGGCTTAGAACTTTATCTGTTTTGTTTGCTTGGTAAGACCTATCTTCAGTATTATAGCTTCTTTACCAAGACAAGAGTGATTTGAAGATGGCATTCCACAGCTTTGATTTTCTAGGGAGTCACAATGGTGTAGGGTGCTCTAGAAAGGATGAATCCCTGTTTATTAATCATAAATTCTCCTGTTTCTGATATGAAAAAAAAAAAAATCTCAATATGTGATAAGCTGGCCAGTCCAGCATCCAAATGAAAACGTTTAATCATGAGTACTCATATATGCATGCTTGTCTGAGATGATAGTTTCGATTTTTGGACTCAAACTCTTTCTTTGACGACCAAGATGAACATAACAAGGACAGATGCATTGACAACCCTCCGAAAACAAAGTGCCTCCGACGACACTCCGTGGTGGAGGTCTAAAATTTGAGAGGCAAAGAAGGGAAGTTGGAGAGTGCTCCTTGCTACTCACCTGCCGCGCCTCGCTCTTCGTCTGCGTCATCATGAGCGGGATCCCGAACAGGCTGAACGTGTGGTAGATTGTCATGACACCGATGTGCTTGTCATCCGGGTCCTGTTCCCACGTCCCTCCCCACGAGTGACGCGCCCAGCTCAGCCACCTGTCAGGCGAGGAGTGGTCGTGATGGTGGTGGAGGGATGGAGGTGGGATGGAGAGGTGATGAGGGAAAGGGGATGAGGGAGGAAGGAGGTGGTGATAAGGGGGAGGGATGTAAGGGGGACAATAGAGGAAGGTTGGGGGTAGTGATAGAGGGGGAAGGAGAGGTGTTGGGGGAAAGAGGGGTGGGGGAGGTAAGAGGGGTTAATAAGGGAGGGAAGAATATAATGCACTTGGTGTGTCTCTTTTTTTTTCTAATTCAATGCATGGATTTCAATTTTGTGAAACATTTTAATGTGCATTATTATTACTGCAGAGTTGTAGGTTTAACTGACATAGATTGGATTTTTTTTTGGTTGTTCTTGTCGTTTTTTTTACCCCCCCCCCCCCCCAATATATGTATGCCTATCTTCACTGCACTAGAAGCCATAGGCCCTACAGTATCATCAGCTGAATATCAATCATAGAAACCCCTGCATTTTAGTTATTATAGTATTGGGGAAAAATATATGAGATAATAAATGATAATTGTGTTATACTACTCATAATAAGGTCTTATTTATCCAGGGTAGCCCCTTCAATGTTGCCACTGCTCTACCAGAGGGCCCTGCCATTATCATTACCCTAGTGTTGCCTGGTACCCATACATACACCTTGGTCAAGAGGGACGAGGTTGGTAATAACATCTCGTCAAAGAACATCTGAAAGTACTGGGTGGGAATCAAACTTGATGGGGCTTCCGATTGGGAGCCAGGAGTCTTATCCACTGTACCACAGCACCCACAATGACAACAGCGATGAACAATCACGATCATCGAGCATCAAATTGCATCCAAGCATAGAGCTGGATCTACACCACACACATGTGGACCCCAGACCTCTCACAACTTACAAGCCCAGGACATTCTACTCCATTTGATCCCAAGTAAATCGATCCTGGAATTCGTTCCGACTTACTTGGTCCCCATGTATCTCAAGTCGTTACCGCTGACGAAGAAGCTCCCGTGGACGTACTCGAGGTGATTGCAGTCCGCTCCATTCTCCGAGATTTCCTGGCAGGGAGGACGTTGGGTGAGGAGGTACGTTACATAGTGAAATCACCTGACTGATCCAGTCATGTGACAGAGCAAAATCATCTGACTTGATTAGTCATGTGACAGAATACCGTACTATTTGGGGCTCTCTTCTTCCACAGGAAAGAAGTCAGAGGGGTGGTGTCAATAAAAGTTAGTTTACCTCTACCAAGGAAGTTATGTTTTTGTTGGTTTTGATTTGTTAGTTTGTATGTTTGTCTGTCTGCCTGTTTGCAAAATAACTCCTCTTCTACTTTTTCTTCTATGTTACTGTCCAACACCGCTAAGTAGGGGCCAACTGGACAAGGGGTGCGCTGGTGTTTATAGCATGGAGAGAGAAGCTTAGAAACTAGTTGATTTGCTCCTAGATGTAGTGAAGGGAACTAAACTTTTGAATGGATTGCCCAATTTTTCTCAAATTTTCACTGATATTTTTCATGTACTTAAATTTCTACATACATCTGATCTACATAATATATATGAAGGTGAACTTGTCTTTTAAGGCAGAGTTATACAGAAATAGTGCACGGCACAGTGCATGGTAGTGTACATGCAGTGAACCCAAGGTTTCTTTAGATTTGTGCTGCCTCTGCATAAGTGCCGCAAAGGCGAGTACACAGTGTGCACCATCTAAAGATACCAAACGTACACTGCACTTATGATATTGTTAGTATGTTGTCGCACAATGGGACAAGTGTACTATTCCTTTTATAGAATAGCAAGTTTTTATGAATAACAAATAGAAAAAGGGTAACATAAGATCAAATACACGATAAATGATAGACAAACTTCAGCATGATGTCACAAGAGTGGTATATCACTTGAATATTTAGTGCAACGTCTGCACTCCTGTGCAGTGCACAAAATAAGCTGAATGCCATGTGACACATTTTGACCAATCACCACGCTTGAAATCGAGCGGCTACTTTATACATGCACCGAATATATCCCAATTAATCCTCCTTGCAGAAGAGAGCGACAGAGCCTACATACCTCTATGTGGGCACAGATGGTGTGCTCTGTCTTGCCGTGGAAACGCATCTTGCCCCATTTCTGGCAATCCATGGACTCTGGTTGCCACTGCGGTTCCCGCCCCTCCGCATCGTGCCACACAAACACCAGTCCGTTCTGCTCCAGCATCGGCCACGCCTTGGAGTGCGCTACGTTTGGAATAGGCTCTGGGTGACAGGGAGAATGATCAAAACATGAGAGGATCTTAGAACTATGCGCTACATTTATGCGAGATTAAAGGACAAGTTCACCTTCATTAACATAAGGATTGAGAGAATGTAGCAATATCAGTAGAACACATCATTGAAAGTTTGAGGAAAATCGGACAATCCGTTCAAAAGTTATGAATTTTTTAAGTTTTTGTGCAGTCACCGCTGGATGAGAATACTACTGCAGTGTATGATGTCACATGCGTACAACAATATAAGGAAAATAATAAGAGAATTTCACAAGATTTCATCTTTTGAAAAAAGTACACATTCCCTTGACTTGCTACTGACATATGTTATGGGTAATTTTGTTCCCATTGCCTTTAGAAAGAGGCAAGTCAAGGGCTCTTTATTATGCAAAAAAAAAAAGTGAAAATATGTTGAATTTTCTTTACATTTTCTTTATACTGTTGTACTCATATGACATCACGAGCCTTAGTAGCCTCCTCATCCAGCGGTTCCAACACAAAAGTTTTAAAAATTCATTTATAACTTTTGCATCGATTGTCCAATTTTCCTCAAACTTTCACTGATGTGTTCTACTAATATTGCTGCATTCTCTCAATCCTTATGTTAATGAAGGTGAACTTGTCCTTTAAGTATCACTCTATGTAGCGACAACCATGGATCACTTCTCCAAAAGTGAAGTTTCCATTCACTGCAAAGTTGGACAAAAGAAATATCAGCATCATCATCTACATCATCATCATCATCATCATCATCATCATCATCACCATCATCTCTGAAGCAGAGGCATCCAGTCCTTTGTTCACTAAGTGTATGAAACAATGAATGAAAAGATTATCACGGAAAGAGGACCACAGTCCTAAAAATCTTGAAGTTTCAGCCTATGTAACTCACAACACAAAGTAACTGTTTCCTTCTTTTTGGCCTATGGAAATTGAACAAATGTTTGTTTTTTCTTTCTTTCTTTTTATGGAGTATACTGCATGAGGGTATACAAACACCCAGAGAGCTGTAGCATTTGCAAAGACGTTGTCTTGCAAATAAATCTTTGCACATTCAAATGCCACTCTCCTTCCCTTCAACAGATATGCAAACACAAAAAAAATTAAATGAAAATCATTCTTCCTAGCGGACAGGGAGATTTCATTTGTAATATCATAGAGAAGTTAATGCTGTCTTGCATTTGTGATTACTGGAAAACAATATTATTCAAGCTACAAGTTTATAACATGCTTATCATGCACTGTGAAATAAATGGAAAGTCATTTAATTTTGGCATAATATTTTTGTTCCTTTGCAGTAAAGAGAACACCAATCCTCAGAAAAAAAAAATATTAAAACATATGATGTAGTACATTAAAACTTAAGCTGGTACAACTTGTATTTGGTCATGTATAATGTAGACTGTTTTGTGGAGTGGAAATTTTTGCAAATTATTACACTCAAACTATCAGAAAAAGAAAAACCCGCTGAGATATGAGGTTGTGTATACAAGTCCTTATATCCCTGAAATTTACAAACGATCAAAGTTTACTAAATTTGGGCCCAGTCAGAAGCATTGACAAAGTGAAAGTGTCCTTTCTGTTGACACTGAATTTATTAGAAATCCACCCATTTGTTAGCATGAAATCACTCTCTATGGAAAACAGTCAAGTCTTGTGATTAAAAAATAAAATCAATTTTGTGATGGAAAAATTCAATCTTGTGATAAATAGTATGTATGAGTGCCTATTCATTGCTGCCAAAAGTCATCCAGCACCCTGATTAGTGCATAGAATAGTCATATACAGTCAACCTTGCCAAAGTCAAATCTATTTGGACTGAAAAAATAGCTTCAACTTAGAGAAAGTTCGACTTATGAGGGATTAGAATCAATAGAATGTAAAGAGAAGAGGACATGAAAAGACCTTCAACTAAAGTGATTATTCGACTTATGCGAGGTCGCAAGGTTGACTGTACTAGCAGTGCAGAGAACATAAATATATCTGATTGTTCAACAAGAATAAATAGCACTTTTGTTGAAATTATATCTGCATATCAGGGCATTGCAGGACTGGCAGCACTCATACACCAAAATCAGAGAGGTTTCAAAGAGTAATCACAGAGATAACTTTGCTGTGTGAGAATGAGAAAGGCTTTAAGTTGCAACTAAACCCATAGGTCCAAAATCACGAAGGTGGTACAATCTTTGTCCATGGTTTAAACCGCGGAAAAAGACCGTAGTATTGTATAGGGCGCCAAGTGTTTCATGGCCTACTTTGTTACGAAATCAGTCATCGATGATTTTGTTAATGAAATGGTCATTTCATCCATGGTTTGTCCATGGTTTAAGCCATGGACAAAGATTGTACCACTGTCTTGAATTCGGGCCATTGTGTTCGAGACAACTTACTGCCCTTAATGCCCTTCTTATTCGAGACAACTTAATGCCCTTCTTATTCTCAGCCGACGATGAAGTCGTCGGCTGAGTATGTTATCGCAGCCTCTATGGGCCAAAATGATTCCACATTTAAGAGCATTTTCTGATTATATTTCTAGGCCATTTGGACGATAAAACCCATTTTGAATGAGACATATCACAAAGTGATATGACACACAGACTGTGAATTGCAAAAACCACAGAGACTGTAAAAACTCAACCACTCAGTACTACACTATCTGATTTTAATTTTATCACGAGCTGCTCATATACTTCGTATTTTCGGCATTCATTTCTTCCGCATGTATTGTGGGCACAAATCCCTACAATTATTCTCATAGTCTGGCTCTGCATTAGCGTTCAACTTTCTTCTCTTTTTTCCCCTAATGCTTGTATGTATTGTAATTGAGCTTCTGAACAACATTATGTACACTCTATCATAGAGAGCTAAAATGCCTGTTCTGTACCAAAACTACATTTTCAAATGCCTCATTTCTATGAGAAGCAGCCAGTGGCTGGCCTGTGAGTTCCATCAAAGAGTGCACAATCTTATACTTGTTATACAACAATTACCTCCCCCCCCCCCTCAAAAAAAAAAAAAAAAAAAAAAAAAACACACACACAAAAAAAAAACCACAACAACATAGCTCTATATCAAGACTCAACACAATTTTCTTGCTCTGGGTGGAGTACCAAATGAAAATTTGCTATTTTGTTGAATTACTTTTTTTTTTTTCAGCACTGTACCCTGGGTTACCAAAAATGTGTTGATGTAATTAGCATTATTACGCACAAAAATGTTGGGGGCTTTTCATTTGTGATTATACAACAATTAATGCATGAAAATGATATATTTTTTTTCTCTCATTTACATGCTCTGTTGTACTCTTCACTGTATAAAAGTTGACATGGAAGGAATATTGGCACTGCGATCATTATCGCCATGCCGATTTATGCTGGTGCTGATCATGAGGAAATAGT
This sequence comes from Diadema setosum, assembly GCF_964275005.1. NCBI lineage: Eukaryota > Metazoa > Echinodermata > Echinoidea > Diadematoida > Diadematidae > Diadema > Diadema setosum. The sequence continues at coordinate 21,403,067 of NC_092701.1, read as the reverse complement.
CGCCACAAGACAACATTGTACAACTGTATTATAATGGACATGAGATATCACTACACAACACCATACAATGTTGTATCCCAGGTTACAACCATACCCCGGGGTACAGCGTGACGAATCATATGTATATCTGAGAGACTTACTATCCGATGGCTTGTATGGGATGTCAACGCACTTTCCTTCCTTGCCCTCAAACTTCCAGCCATGGAAGGGGCACATCAAGCAGTTTCCCTTAACGAGGCCACCGACGGCTATGTTTGCTCCAAGATGAGGGCAGTATGCGTCGAGTACGTGCGCTTCGCCATCTTCGCCACGAAACACCGCAAACTCATGGTCTGTTGCATGAAGAGGGGAAAGAAAAGAATAAAAGTGAGAAAGGATGAAGAATTACCCTTAGGATACAAAACATTCCTTCTAAACTGCAATTATATTCCACAAATATTATTATACAGCGGACCTCAAGTATAAGAATCACACATACTTTTGTGCCTCAAAACTGGGGCTCCTCAAAAAGGTGTTGGCAAAAATATACTCTCACACAAATAAAGTCAATAGAAACCCTGTTGTTTGAGGCTAGAAACATGAGACTATTACATTGGGTAGAGACACTTTACAACAATCAAAGACACAAACTACACTCTCTGTTTTGAAAAATGATTTCTTTCCAAAGGCACAATCATGTTGAGGCCGCACATGGATACATTGTACGTCTGGAATTCACTTATATTACGTCTAAAATATTGGATTATTTCTGGATGTAGTCATCATTTTGAGATTTCATTGAGCCACAATGGCTGCATTTCTGCCAATATATACAACCGCCCAGCTCAAAACCCACAAAAAGTTGCAGAGAAGATTCTCTGTCATGGATGAAAATATATCATGTGGGTTGACCGCCTCTAATTTCCTCAGTCTGTCGTTACCTGGGAGAGTAGTTTTCTTGCTATCTACTGTCAAATTTTAGTGGCTAAAAAACAAAATTGAAATCGAGACATTAAACATTTTTCTGGACCATGTTTTTAGGGATAGGCACTGCTTCAATGGGAAATGTGTATTGCACACTTGAGTGACCCTAATCTTTTTTAAACTATGTAGATGTTTGATATTCCTTTTGGCCTATTTTCTGTAGATTTGGAGCTGGGCGGTCACATTTATATACATGCAGATCAAACAGAGAGATCAAAGACATCCAAAAAATGTTCCAAACTCTTCATTCCATTCAGCTTCTTGTGCTTTAAAACCAGAAATGTTTCACAAGAGCCAAGATTCACAAAATAAGAATGTATGCAGAAGGTCCTGTTGATACTATTATGCATAGAATGCCAGTGGCAATTTGTGGAGATTTCATGCCGCAAAGATATCTCCCTTTGCAGTTTGTTATTAGCTATTATACAGTAGTCATATGATGGAAGGGTTGTTTTCATGAAAACCTTGGCTCACAGCTAACACTAAGTGAACACGCATCTGGCTGATCACTTCTCAGTTTCAACTTCATAGCCCCGGTGTAATAACAGCCACTAAACAACTTTCAGTCTTCTTTTCTTAGTTATGGGTTGACATGAATAAACAACACATCTGGCAAATTAGTCCTCAGAATTAAAAGTCATGGTCACTGCAACACATCCGCAAAAGATTTTTATTTGTTTCTTTTCACAGATCGCAGTTTACATGAGTAAACAACAAATTGGGCTTCCTAATTCTAAGAATCAACGTCATAGTCCCAGCATTGTGTGTAATATTCACCAGAAAATCTAATTGGAATTTTTTTTTTCACTTTCACAAGACTTTAAAGACAGTAACTTCCTTTAACCAGATAAATCTGTCAGAAAGTAATCATGTATGCCTTCTGCTGGTAACTTTCCGAAGCCATTATTTTTAGTGGCTTACTTTGACTGATTACCCATTGAACCCTAAAACTGACAGTGCACCATGTCTATGACAGTCCTCATTTTGATGCATGACATAACAGACTACTTCTGCTTGCATTGACAGTGCACTGTTCCGTTTTGTTTTAGGTTTCATGTTTATTTTTAACACATGTTTTATGCTCCTATAACTCTCCATCATTTTTAATTTATCACTGGTGATAGCCCTTTCTTTGCAGAATACGAAATCATCTACTAGGATGCAAATCTGACCAGGAAGTGAGCACACCAAAAATGAAAATGAAACAAGAGGTTTGGCCAAGTTTTTTTTTGTGTGTGTGCCTAATCTTCAACAACTGAGTCACCATCGCATGTCATCTGCCACCGAAAATCTTTCAGAGACACCACGTAAATGTACATTGCATGTGCGGTGTGGTGTGCACACTTGCGCAGCCAAAGAAATGTCAGCAAGTATTCAATTCAGTTACAGCTGGTTAAAGAAAAAAGTATCTTTTAATGATCGAGCTGAAATGATAGTAAGGTGTCAATAAGAGAGAGCGATAAAGTTTTTTTTTTCAGTCCTGCACCGAGGAGACAAAAAAGAACAACAACATTGAAATTTAAGGTTCGACATCAACATTTGTTGTACAAAGTACAGGAGAAGTTTTATCAAAATCAAAAATATTACTGTCAAGCAAGATTATTTTTGTGGCATGAATTTTTTCTTTTTCAAATTGAAGCCAACAGCCATTTTCGCCACATGAAATTTTTGCCAATTGTCACTGGCATTCAGAGCATTTAGTGTAGACAAGAACTTTCGCATGTAGTTTGATTTTGTCGATCTAGGTTCTTGCAAAATTCTTGAAAATAAAACATGCAATATGCAAACATTCCTAGTTTCACAATACATATATGATGAAAGTTACGAGATTTTCAAGTTCATGTTTTCTTAAACAATACATATATTTCTAAGTGACATTCTCATGTGTCAGCTTAGGAGGTGATGAAGCTGCGCAAGCACCACTGTGACCACGACACAGATATTTACTACCATTTGTATTCCTCTACTGAAATGCAATGAACAAAAATTGTATCATTCAAATTTACACTACTGTTTTGCTGCATTAAAGAGAAAAATGACTTCTAAGGGTGAACAGGTTGTACTGGCTACTTTGCTCAGATGAATGATTTTCATTACATCTTTGTGCACAAAATGATAAGAGACTTCTGAGATTTAGGCATCACAGCATTCAATTTGCACACATGTGGCTGCAACCAATGATATTAATTGTTCTTTGAACCAATGATACTTGCATTCTACTATTACATACTATTGACTTCTTATAACTCATAACTTTTCTTGTCGCTCAATTTTTGTGACTCTTCCATGAGTCCATTCATGATTTTTACTTTACTCCTCAAAGTAGAAACTCATATTTATTATGAAGCATTACACTTGGCAGGATTGCACATAGTTGGAATCGTTTGCCATAAATACAACAAAGAGTGCCCATCTGGTGGAGTCGAGGTAGATTAGTAGATATATCAACTATTAAAGTAGTTTCATCTTCGAGCTCACATGGAGTGTTTGAGAACACTACTCACACCCAACGTTGATATGTTGATCATTAACTTGTTCTACGTTGTCGGGCATCATATTTTTTTTTTCTTTTTCAGTTTTGAATTTGCATCCCACAACTGAAATAGATAAGACGTCATTCAAGTTTATTCCGTTTATCTCCTGAAAACGGGAGGCGATACCTCAAACTGGTCAAAGGTTGTTTTTGAAACATCCAAATTACTGATGTAAGCACTTGGGTGCCAGAACTTTGTAATCTATTAAAAGAACCATCCATGCTGTCAAAACTTAATGAAAAGCCCAAGATTCTGTACAAGCTGTTATTTTCACATACATAGATTTTTATGAGGACGTAATAGATATTTTTGCAATGGATGTTGTTTTCAAGGCTGACTCCAAGGCTGGACTAATAACCTACCGTGTGGCAAAATTTTTATGTGTTGTAAAATTCGTGATCCAACAGCGATTCACAAAATTCATGAAAACTTAACCCTCACAAAGTCAACAGCTCAAGAATTCTGCTTCATGCCACGCGGTGATGACTTTGTTTTTGCCATATATGACAGAGATGCCACTATTCTAATGCTAATAATGCTTACAAAACAAAATAATCAGTCATAAAAGGTCCAATTTTGTCCTACCTCTTCTGTAACCAGTTATAGAAAACCAAAGCCCAAATACGAAAAATGAGAGTTTGTGGAATTCTCCTGATGTTTTCTTTATATTGTCCAATATGCTGCCATGAAGTGTAGTAAAAATAGACTCTTTATCCAGCCACGACAGCATCAAAACTTTAAAAGTTCACGACTATTGAATTTTGACTGCCAAATTCTCCTCAAACTTTCACTGATGTTTTCTACTAATACATGTATTGCTGTTTTTAAACTCAATCCATATTGATACTTGGACTTTGGTTTCCATAAGATTCTGATCACAATACAAAGCTTTCTTGCTTTCTCATGCAAAATCTCTTTTGCTGATCTGTTTCATCCATTTTTAACTTGGTTTGTTTGAAGTAAAACCTCAGTGGCAATAATGGCCTTTGCACTTAAGCAAGACTATTGCTTTCGGACATAAACTTCAGTGATGAACTCAAAATGTTTCACTTGTCAAATCTTTCAAGATCTGCAAGAAGGAATACTTGTTCAAACCCTTCTTGAGATTATGCTGTCTAGTTGTTTTTGTTCCTATCATCTTGAAATCTGCGAAGCTACAGTAATAAATATGCGGAGCTGATGCCCTGTACAGTCTCACTGTCAAGAATATTGTCTTTCTAATTTAGCATGTGCTGTTTGAGATCTTCTTTTATCTGATTGCAGAATAAAGGCAAAACTTGGCAAAATACACAGTTTTTATGATTGTTCCCAGCTCTGTACACAGACTTAAAACTTAATTAAAGGTTGCAAGTCTTATGCGCCAGCCCTTGTAAGCCAAATCCTTCTCGCAGAAATAAACAAAACTATGCCATATCTTTTTTCTCTCCCTTTTTATATTTTGCTCAATACACAACACCTAATCAGTATAGTTTCATTAACTACAGCTCATTTCAAGGCCAACTAAGTACAGTTTGTATGCATGCCTTTTAATATTTGAGTGCTTGATCAAATGTAATATTTCCACGGTACAACCTTGTTCAGACAGACATGCAAAATATATACCGGTACAGACTGAAATTTACATCATGGTAAAAAAGAGAGAGTATACTTTTATTGCATACTATGGGTAGTTCATTTACCTTTTTTGCTCTCACAAATTATAGGCCTAACTATGCCTGTGTTTGCTGAAAGTAACGACTACTGCTTGCCAGAAAATTAACCAATCACATTATAAGGATTTGGTGGTAAAAACCCAAGTGCCGCCAAATTGAAAGAATATTGAGATTTTACTGTCAATGCTAAAAGCAAAATCAATTCTAAGATGAGACTTTAGGAAAAGCAGTGTTCAATGCACTTGGGAAATTTGCCTACTACCTATGCTGAATATACATCACGTTCCTTCACTTTAACCATTAAACAAGCCAATTGTATTTTCTTTTTCTCACTTTCAGCCTTTCTTCAGCTTGTCTCTCTACCAACCAAAAAACATCAACAACAAAACATCAACAGCAGGATCAACAGGACAAAGTACTCTTCCCCCCCCCCCCACAAAGTCATCCCATAAGACCATAACCAGATATGCTTCGTATCCATGGCAACCAACATCTGGAGAACATGCCTCTGAGAATCACTTGAGGGGATTAATAATATCCTGCTGGGCCCATGAGCACAATAAAGCTCCTCTCAATCAGCAAGGAGCTTGTACCTCCTTGCAATCAGTAGGATCACTGCAACTTGGAGTGTTGACTGGAATCTGAGAAGTTTGTAGGTCCAAAACTTCTCTTGTAGGCAGCAGAGAACTTGCAAGATTAGTGGTGCTATACCCCTAAAAGTCTACATAACATTAATACCCACTTAACCTAACAAGAAGGGGGGGGGGGGAGGGGGAGAGGAGTGATCCTGTTAAATGACATTTCATATTTTATGATGGTTTCAAGGCTTTACAATGGACCCACATTAGCTGCCTGTCATTTTATGTGCCCATACAAGCTACATGTGGATCATATCAGCCCATTCAGATCCAGATTCCAAATCTTAATTACTATTGCTATTTTTTATTCATAATATGATCAAACAAAAGTTATTTGAACTACTAGAAGCTTCACAAATTGCACTTTATTGATAGCTTAAGCCCTTGTGATGTTTGCCCTTTTTCTCAGAAAATGATCAAGGAAATACACTATTCTTTGTAAAAAAAAAAAAGGAACAAACAAGCAATAACAATAGTAAAATATTTGAAATAGGAAGAAAATCCAATGTACTTAACTACTGAAAGACTAATTTCCAGGGTGAACTTTGTCTTTAAAACTAATCTGAACATACACACTGTACTTTCTTTTTCTTTTGTTTTGGAAATCTGTGCTCTTTACTTACAGCACTGTATAAAGAAATTGTGCTGCGTGATCATGAGACTACTAGTACTGTGAAAATGCAAATTTTCATGGAGTGGAAATATTTGTGCATATTGTGCCACATGAATCAAGAGCAAAAATAAAATCTGCATTTTTTTTTTTGCTTGTTATATGTAAATACTACATGTATTTTATATTTTGATTCTGCACAATTAAAACGCAAGAGAAATTCATCTTACAGGGAAAAATCCGAAAAAAGAGTTTCCTCAAAACTTTCCATTTCATCAAATGCAAGCATGAAGGTTGTGAATATGGATTGCTTTCATTCATGTCATGTGTCTGTCTGGGATTTCCCATTCATTCCATCACATTGGAACATTGGTTCTACCAAGTCAGTACTGCTTATCACGGAACCAATACACTTTTTGCTGGCACGTGTGTAATGTAGTAACACTGTTGTTTCTGTACCCACCCCCCCCCCCCCCCACAAACACACACACTCAAATTTTATTGCCAGGGTACATAGAATATAGTATATTTAGGGCTTTTTGAAAAGGAGCTTAGGTTCCTGCCAACTGCTGTCAGTGTGCTTCTGGTGCAGAATATTTTCCAAGTGCACACTTCACTTTACTGAGACCGAGACAGGTCACAGGTTATTCGGCTGTCTTGAATACTGAACAAATAACAATCCCTTTATGCACGGCTCAAGACTAACATATTTTTCTGGTGGCAGGTTCAGGCCACTAGAATCTTTCATTCAAATTGAAATTCTTCCGTCGAGATGTTTTTTCATTGTAACTGATTGACAAATTGCCCTACATCGATGTAAATAAGCACTGAATTGATCAGTATTTAAGCAGTAGCCATGTTGGGGCGTACATATTTGAGCAGGATTCGAACCTATGACCTCCTGATCTCCGGGCAGGCGTCATCTCCACAAGACCATCGAGCTTTTGCCCGACAGCAAGTGTTGGTTCTGATCCTCATAGCATGAGGATCAGAACCAACACGTAATTATTTATTATTACTGCGTAATTATTCAAATTCATGAAATTCTTCCATCGAGATGTTTTTTTTGTTTTTCAATCTGACATTTTAGTGGCCCCCAAAAAGAATATTTTGGTCTGACATGTCAGGAAGCATAACAATCCTTTTGTGACTATCCAGATCAAAATCCACAAAAAGTCAAAGATTAGCTTTCTCTGTAACCATGGCCAAAAATATGTCATTTAGGTAGACCCACTCAAATTTTCTAAGTTTGTCTTACCTGAGAGAGTATTCGTTTCTCTATGTACTGTCAAAATTTGGCGACTTCAAACATAACAGAAATGAGATATTAGCAATTTTACTGGACCATAGTTTTTTTTTTCTTCAGACAGGCACTGTTTTCACTTGGGAATTGATAGTTCTGCACAGCACACCTGAGTGACCCTAATCTTGTCGGCTTAGAATGATAAGGGCATTAAGGTTCCACTAGGCACCTTAATGCCCTATCATTCTCTCCCGATGATCTTTTAAATCCTCTTTTCTCACTTTTTTATGAAACTGCACTTTCTGTAAATTCTCTCTTACACCCTTAAGAGTTCCCCTGACACCCGAAGACACCAGACGAAAATTAGCATTTCATTTCTTTATTACTAATTCATCGGAGGGTGAGAGAGACCCTTGTTATAGACTTCCCCGGTGATCTAGTGGGAAGTTGGTATTTGTTTCTATGGAATTCTGTGGGTGGGTGTTTCTCCTCGCAAGAGACGCCCTTTCTCGTGCACACATATGTGCACTCACCCATCACAAACAGCTTGGGTCGCTGGAAGTGTGTGTCGTTTTCACTGGAAGAGCTGTTTTTCACTCTCGAGACCGTTTAGAGTTCCCTCAACAAGTGCAAGTCTTTATCGAAGGGTGCCTTTGAGCGCTCTAAAGCGAACCAAAGTGAACTGAAATGTGCCAGATTTGGAGGGTTTGAGCACTCTTTTGAGAAAGCATACCTCCCAAGTTATTTTTAGAAGGGGTCGCACATTTTGTACCAAAAGAGTCATTCACCAGGCGCGCTTAAACTACTTACAGATGTCCCGAACAAAGAGAATAAATTCTTTGCATTATGACATATATATATATATATGCATGATACGCGCATTCCCACATACAAACTTGGGTCCGCTTTAGGTACCCTTTTGGAGCACATCGAGAAGTGGCCCAATTATGGCTCAGTTCAGTACGGTGTGGTACACTTTAGAAGCATTCGATTGCTCCTCTGGCGCGAGCACGGTATGGTCAAGGAGGTACTCCCTCCTTGGTATGGTACAGTTCACTTAAAGCCAATAAAAAGTTTTGGTACCTCAAAAGTTTCCCTGAATTTCCGTGTTTCAGGTTAAAGTACCTTTCATATAACTAACACTGTGAGACTTATTCGCCCCAAAGTGCTCTCATTTCTTAGTAATCATGCAATTAACTGCGACCAGCAGCCCCATACGCATAGCGACCAGCAGCCTCATACGCATAGCGTAATGGGGCTTCGCATTGTAGCATTCAGGATCATGACAGATTGAGTATCGCGGGTAAATATTAACTTAAAATCCAAACAATTCTTCAATTTGAAGACTTACCAATTAAGTTGAAGTCTTGAAAACAGGCTTCGGGCAACGTTTGGTTCTGCCAATAGTCCCTTTCTGTTCGAATTGATGACTGAATGTGACTCTGTCGAGAGGACCTTGGGAGAGCTACATACACTGATTACTACGGCCAGCGCATACGCACATACCACATGCGAACAAATTTCAAATCCATGAACGGATAAGATGTTTGTGTGCGCATGCGCTGGCCGTCAATTCAGTGTAGCTCTCCCAAGGTCCTCTCGACCGAGTCGCATTCAGTCATCAATTCGAACAGAAAGGGACTATTGGCAGAACCAAACGTTGCCCGAAGCCTGTTTCAATACTTCAACTTACAGTAACTGGTAAGTCTTCAAATTGAAGAAATTTTTGGATTTTAAGTTGATATTTGCCCGCGATACTAAATCTGTCATGATCCTGTAAGCTACAATGCGAAGCCCCAGTTAGCTACTCAGTATGCGTATGAGGCTGCACGCTGCTGGTCGCAGTTATCATGCAATAATGGTTTTGTACAATACGTGTACTACCTCGCCGCCGTAGGGCGGCGGCTCTGGTACGAAACCATTATTGCATGATTACTAAGACATGAGAGCACTTTGGGGCGAGTAAGTCTCACAGTGTTAGTTATATGAAAGGTACTTTAACCTGAAACACAAACTAAGACAAGGAAATTCAGGGAAACTTTTGAGGTAATACCAAAACTTTATATTATCTTTAAGGAGAGCACTCGAACGCACCCTCAGTGTCACCTTAGACTCAACCCAGAGGCATTGTGCTGTGACAAGAATAGAGTCCCCTTACACAACACCTCAGAATGATGTCGAATTGTGATTGGCCAAGAACATGTCACATGACATTCAATAGAAAATACCTATCAAACTCATTGAGAGTGACAGCCATTCAATAGGCCCCTGGCATGGGCCTATTGCATGGCTCGAAGGTACTATAGCACGGCTTCGCGGGGGGCTACTAATGCATGGCCGCTCACAGAGTTCTGTGGCTCACACCCACCCGTAGCAAAGCGCCGGCAAACTACATGTACATTGTACGTGCTGGCCGGTTGCGCTGCGCTGCCGGTAAGTCTCACATACCAGGCGCGGCGGAGTACTGCAACGTTAACGTGTACGCGCAGCTACTTTACCTAGCTAGTTGCATGTATCGCGGCCTTTACACCTACTGCTGTATTTTTACTTTTGACTCTGATCTGCTATACGTGGACCACAGTGATCCCAAAATCAAGACTTCATTTCAAGTTGAGAAACCGTAATTTGATTATTTTTCTGTGTTTTTATACAAAATCATTTTCGGAAATAGACAAAGTCTAACTGCTATACCTACTACTAGATCTACCGACATCTCAGATCGGCCTAACAGTCAGGCCTAACTCGATCTAACGTAAGCGTATAATGGGTATAGACCCTGCGGAGTTTGTGATTCCTGTGACTGTGTGGTCGAATCGGTGACGAGTGCTTGAAAGCAGTACACAGGGTGGTTTACAATTCTCTGCCTGATTGTTACATTTATTTTGGGGCCTTCCTGAGTTGGCGGTCACTAATTCAGTACTGTGATTGTGGACAAGGTGTTGTATAAAACGAATAATTTATGATTTTGTTCGTGCATTGGGGCACGTAATACCGCACTCGGCGCGAGATTCGCCACTGGTCTATTCAACGCGGCGCTACGCGCCTTGTTGAATAGACCAGTGGCTTATCTCGCGCCTCGTGCGATATTCGTGCCCTATGCACTCACAACTCATAAATTATTCGTATAATAACATCATCTGGGGTGAACACGGGATGTCTCTCATTGTGCTGTGTTTTCGGGGACTCTAAGACCCCGTTTACAGTGCGAGGCTCGGCCGCGGCCGAGCCGCGGCCGAGCCCAGCCCCGCTTCAGTGTAAACGCGCAAAAGGCCAAATGCGAGGCCAAAATTGGCCTCGCATTTGGCCTCGCTCTGGAGGTGGTCTCGGCCGCGGCCGAGCCGCGGCCTCTTCTTGGTGTAAGCGCAAACTGGGCCAAATGCGCGGCCAATTGCGCGGCCAATTTTAGTCTGGCTTCCAAACCCTCTGCCTGTATCTTTCGCTATTCAGGATATTAACCCCCTCAACGTCGAAAACTAGTATAGTTTAAGGTGGTTTTGTCCTGCAAAGGATTTTTTTTCCTTCGTCAAAGGCCTTTGCCCGAACGGCGACTTCGTCGCCACGGAATTCATTTGGCAAAGGGTCTGAAAACCAGACAATACCAAATTGCGTTTGTTTGCAAGCAGAGCGCCACTACGACAAAATATTGAAAGGTTTGAATCAAAAGCGCGGCCGAGCCCAGCAGTGTAAACGGACAAAATTGCGAGGCTCGGCCGTGCAATTGAGGCAGGACTCGGCCGCGGCCGAGCCGCGGCCGAGCCCGGCCCCGCACTGTAAACGGGGTCTTCCTGGGGTACTATTTCACTCAATTTTTTAATGGGTTAGGTCTATGGTCCATTCTTAAGATTACTTGTGTTATATCATTTTAAAGCTTTAGTTGCAATAAAACTCTTTTAATCTTTAATAGAGAGGTAGTAAAGTGAAAATTCCTTTCAGCCTACTTTTTGGCATTTTGAGCTGTGCAGTCATATTTTGAGTTTGAATTGCTGGCTTGGGCAACCGCTCTGAATGTTGCATTCTGCTTTGCAAAGATGTCAAATATAAACTGTTGGCACAATAACAAATGAATGTCTATATATATAAATTAACTTTCAGAAATAGCATTTAAAAAAATCACACTTTAGTTTGTCTATACAAAATATAAAACTTAATCCACAGCAACCACTACTACGGGAATTATAAGATACATACAGTGTATTTCCATTTCAGTTATTTTGTGCGTCAAGCTGATGAGGTATGATACCTCCTTGGGTCTACAAATAACTGTGAAAAAAATACCCCAAAATAACAAACTTGTTTAAACACTACTTTTACTACTAGGTGCCTTGCTTCCAAATCTCAGTCTAATGGTGATTACTCCTTTAACACTGAGATAGATATCAAAACACAAAACACATAATAAAATCAGTGTTATTGGAAAATTAACCAGTGTGACAATTGTGGATTTTGCAAGACAAGGGGACACAGACACACTGTCTGTGCTATAAAACTCATGCAAAAATCCAATATACTGTCGTGAACACATGCACATAAAATTCAGAGGGCAAATGAATGATATAAATGGGAAATGTTAAAGGAGTAAACACAAAACACATTAAAATCAGTGTTATTGGAAAATTAACCAGTGTGACAATTGTGGGTTTTGCAAGGCAAGGGGACACAGACACACCATCTACACTTATAAAATCATGCAAAAATCCAATATACCATTGTGAACACATGCACATATGTAAAATTCACAGAGCAAATGAATGATATGAATGGGAATATTGATAAGATTATTAAAGGCTGGCAGAGAAATCACTGGAATAAAACTCATTGTGCGTGGAAGATAGAGAGAGAGATAGAAACAGCTACAAAAGGCGACGAAGGTTTACTTTAAAACTCGTATGGAAACTGAAAATAAATGAGAAAGTTTCATTGTAAGGAGCCTGAAAGAGCAAAGAGGAATGGAAAATCAGAGAAGTGTTCCATAAATTTTCAGCAAATGTTTTCTGATGACAAAGAAAATGTGCTTAATGATGTTTTCAGATTCTTTACCAAACAAACAGGTTAATATGTTAACAGTAAATACATGTACATGTATGATAAATGATACTGAAAATCCATCTTGCGCATGGTTTATTCATCAACTTTACTGCATCAAAATAGAAATGACAAAATGATCTCTAAAAAACAAGAAGATAAAAAGAGATAAATGTAATGCCTTCTGAGGGCATGTTTGTCTTTTAGCCCCACACCCACCCATTACAAGGACCTGCAGGAATCCGGAATTTCTTGGACCACACGATAACGCCCTGACCGCATCATCCCCTGGCTAAATATTAACAGTGTCTACGTGCGAGATAGCATTTGATTAAGGCTTCGAAACTGAAATAGAATTTGTCGAGACCCCTTTACCTCATCACTCATTGTACAATCACCATTATTGTACAACAGTAGAGAAAAAAAGGAACTAAATACAGGGCTACATACTACACTTTTTTCCTCTGGTGGCCCATTTTGGCCACTAAAATCTTTAGATTTTAGATTTTTAGATTCTAAAGATTAGATCTTTAGATTTTGTTGGCCCAAAATAAAAGGAAAGATACAAAAAAAAAAAGAAATCCATTTTGAATCTTACAGTAGTTACTCAACTGGACCATCAAAAGGTTAACCTCTGCAATATGTGTATTTTGAGATGTTGTACATGTGTAGAGGGTCTGAGAATAAGTTTTGTAGCCACTGGACAGAGCTACCCTACCCTACTGAAAAAAAAAATAAACAAACAAGCCAATGTTGAAGTTTGGTGGATAGATATAAATTTTTGGTAGCCCCAGTCCATTGGGCCACCACTAATGTCAAGCCCTGCATCAATACAAATACTTGAGGACCATAATTATTAGGCAGCATTAAATGCACTGACACATGTTGAATAGGTGCCTATATTTGGTATTCCACTCCTACCGCTCTGCAGTACACATTATGATACTGAAAGCTAATGACTACTGAAGATTATGGTACTTGCACACTAGTATGACGCCAAACTAAAAATAGCCATTGCCATATGGCAGACACGTACGGCAGTGCACGCGTTCCGAGCGCCGGCATTATTTGCCATTGTTGAATGTTACGTGCTATTCATGGTTGGATGAATCACAAGGTGATGGATCAGAGGCTGGTAAGAAACTTAAAATTTGGGGACACAATATGAAATTGAAGTGTGAGGAACCAAATCACACTACTTAGTACTACTAGTTACCATCCAATAGCATTAACTACTGGCCATAGATCATACTCACAGACAAAAATCATACATCTATATCATGGAGCTACCTTCATGATTTTACAATAAACATGAAGCTCGTATGACACTTTTTTATCACTCTTTGTCTTACAATAAGAAGGAAAGAATTAATTTGCAAGTTTTAGTTTGAAAAATAAAAGTTTTATGTTTCAAAAAGGCATATGAATACAGGTTTATAATCTCCTACAAATATATAAAAGAGATTTCCTTTCAAGAAATTTCAAATCAATATGATGGTACATGTACATGATACAACTGTTGAGTAATTATTCTCTTTCAGTGGCATCCCACTGATGTAAGAGCTGGGCAGCCTTCCTATTCAAATCACAGCCTCACAGCTTTCAGTCCCATCTTATAATATCTGAATATCTCACAATTCCCGGCCACTGAGAGTTCATAGTCTGAAAGTACACAGTCTTTAAAAGGCAAACTGAATTCTCTCACCTGCAAAAAAATGAATGGTAGGACAACTAAACACAATTACCTGGTGACCTGTACTCACTTGCCAATCTGCATTTCACAAAAATTTTGATACGGTTGAAAAAAAAAAAAAAAACTGGTTGAAAAACTGGTTCAATTGTCAAACAACAAATTGGTGGTTGGCCCTTTAGACCACCTTGACTTTAAAAAGTAAAAAAAAAAAAAAAATGCTTATACCTATTGGCAATCCTGTACAAATGACGTGTGCTCAGTACAACCGTACAAAGGCATCTTTGTGAGTACAAATGTCCACTGTATACACCAAAAGAACCCATTGACCTTCAGATTATTCATGAATATATGGGGGATTAATTCCACTATCAATACCTCTAGAGGCCCTGTTTATCAAGACATGGACAAGTTTCGGTGCTTTTATATGGCTGAAGAACTCATTTACATTTCTGAATGAATTTTGAAATGTCCCATGCGAGTAACAAAACGGCATTGAGTCTTCTTGCCAACTGCTCCCTCGCTGCATTTGCTCCAGCAATCACACCGGTCACTGCATGGTGAATTATAGCAATAATTCAAAATAAGCCCAAGATTTCTTGGAATTTGCCATCATGATGCTGATCACAATAATTTGTGGAATATCTGTGTTCACACGGGCAAAAATCTTGAGATTTTGATAGCGATGCAATCTTGAGATTTGCATCCCCCAAATCTGCCTGTACAGATTGTACGAGTCTACAACATGTAAGCATTCTGTCTCATCAGTATTTCAGAGCAGTTTAACCTTGTTACGTGCACGAGAAAACAGGTTATTATTAAAATCCACTGTGAGAATGAACAGATCGCACAGGAGGTGCCTCAGGAACCATGAAATGACTGTGAATTCTCGAAAGGTGTGGCCTATCCCTTGTTGCCATGTCAACCAGTACGCACCAGTTTTGCATCAACCCACAGTACCATCTATTCATCCATAGGTGCTGGGTTTTATTGGCATTTAAGCGGTTGGAAGGTCATGTATACACTCTGCCTCCCAAATCATGTTATAGAGGTCAAGACTTTAATACACAGGAGAATACGTACTGTGAATTGAGTGATTTTAATTTGCTTTTTATAGCTAGAATTCATCATCTGATGAGAAAATGAATTTGCGATTGTGATTTGATTGGCTAAATGTGTTCTGACAACTGTTTGGGAGTAACGTGGGTTCAAGTGTACATTCAGTCTTTTAAACATGCAATTTCTCAGGTTGTCATGAGGTGTGTTCAGAAACAAGATAATAAACAATTTATATTTTAGGTGTGAAAGCTCTCTTTGTCACTTCTGTCACAGTTGGTTGGTTCTGCAAACTTCAAGTGTCAGGAGTCAGCACTCACTCAATGTCATTATTTCTTCATGATCCTTTCCTGTGTTGGGGGTGGGGGGGGGGGGGGGAGATAAAGATGTACATGTAGTGTGTTCGAATAATTATGGTCCAAAGAGCTTGGCGGGTTGTGATTCAAGTGATTTCGGGCACGTGACACACACACACACACACAAAAAAAAAAAAAAAAAAAAAAAATCTCTGTCTATATTTGCTTTCATTGCAGTGCACATCAGAGTATTTGCTCATTCAATCCATTTCCTGACAAACTATGATAATAATCTTAAATAGCTTTATGATAACGCAATTCATCATTTCAGTCATGTTCAATCAAAGTAGTATGCATTGGTCTTTGTTTTTGTGTTCACTTATAGCTAATAAGATTACTGTGGAATAGACAGCATAACTAAAGTGATTATGACCATCACGGCTACATGTAGGCCTACTGTTTGGTAGAGGGATGGATAGTGACTTGATTGCCAGTTACACTGGCAAGAGATCAAGAATGGTAAAAGATCAAGAAGTTTCAGATCACAAAGTCTTTGCGATCTTTTGGCAGCCAAACTTCTCAATCTTTGGATCGAGAAGTTTGGGTCACATGGAAGAAGACATACACATGTAGTATGCCGCCTGATGGCTAGCGATTGTGATGTAACAATGAATGCCTCATACATCACAATGGTAGTGTGCTTCGAAGGCACCGTCTACAACAGGTGGTGGACTGGTCATGTGACAGACTTCGCGAAGTTTCAGTTGCTAGTGTTCACACTGCCCAAAGATTGAGAAGTTTGGCGGGGGTTTGGGAAATACATGTACACTGTATCTCTAGCTTGAGTGGGAAGTTTCGTGGGAAGTTTGCAGTCACACTGGAAAAACTGAGAGATCTTAACCTTTGTGATCTTTTGCCAGTGTGATCACAGTTGTTGAGCGATTTTCGCGGCAGTCAGTCATAAATTGCCCCCCTACTTGCCAATAACATCTTTTTCTCCTTGTTTTGCACTTCTGTATGAAGCTGCAGCTGTAATTGCTTTTTCACTGTTTGTGTTTAGTTGATGTTTTTCTTTCTTTCTTATGATGTCAGTGATATATGCCTTGCACAGGTATCCAATGCACGAATCAACAACACAAAAGTTTATCTTTAAAAGATGGAAAAACCTTTCAACTCTTCATGTTCAATAGATGCAGCATTACAGATTACATTTGAAACAGGAATGGGCAATAGTACAGAATGTATTAAAGCATGCACCATGTATTTGACTACAATGTACCATTATTTTTACCCTCGCCAAGGGAGGAGGTTATGTTTTCGTTACCGTTGGTTCGTTTGTTCGTTCGTTCGTTAGTTAGTTTGTTAGTTAGTTAGTTTGTCCGTGTGCAAAATAACTCAAAAAGTAGTTTATGGGTTGGGATGAAACTTGCAGGAAAGGTTGAGAATGACACAAGTAACAAACGATTAACTTTTGGTAGTGTGATCCGAGAATTTTTGGGGAATTTATGAAGGATTTTTGATATTTTGGCAGTGCGTGCTCTAGTTTCTGCTGGGGTGAAGCGCGCCGTGCAGCTGAGGGTTTATGACGTAACAATTATAAAGGCTTCTATATTGGGAAATCAAGCAACTTTCAGCACACAATGCTATAAGTACGTATGGGTGGAAATCCATCGAAGAACAAGATCAGTGGTGAAAATGATTTGCATGCTTGGCTGAGGTCTGCGCTCTCAGAGTGCTTCTCTAGTTTAAGGTGTGAAGCTGAAGATCATAATCTCCATCTCCATCTCTTTACAGTACTTTACAGTACTTTTGTCAGTACTGTCGTGTATACCATTTTCTAGTCACGGTTGCGTAGCCTACTAGCATTACAAAGCATGCGGATGTGGAATTTCAAGGTCATCACTTTTAATAATACAGTGCTGTACCCCCACATTTGAATTAGCTTTAACAATATACAGTACATAGAATAAGATGAACAGAAATCAATGGAATTCTTATGCTTCCCATGTTTTCACAAAAGCAATGATGCTATTATTCCTTGCAACCACGACAAACTTGTGTTCGTTTCAATCAAGATTGTAATAATTCAGCAACAATGACTTCTGGGAATAGAGCTTACAGTTGCGACATCATCAGCCAAATTAACATGTTTTCCATGAAATATCAATGTGCCAAATTAATTGGAAAAATTGTGAGGTGATGACATCATATCATCCGGTTTGTGGGTGTGGCTCTGACCACTATATGAGTATATTACCCTCACCTATTCGGTGAAACATCTATAGATGGGCGAGTATTCATGATTCTATTTCTATCATATGTCTGAATGTGATGAAATTTCTTCCATTTCATTTGTCTGATTCTGAATTTACAAAAGTGTATTTGGCCAATTGATTTATTTATTTATTTATTTTTTTTTTTTGGGGGGGGGGAGGGGGACAAGGAAGGGGGTTGCATTGTGCATCATGATGCTGAGCCTACTTTATTTGTCGAAAAAAATATACTGGTACCCAGTGTCACATGATCAGCATGTGCACTTTCCTCATCTCTCTTCATTTGTGTCGCTGTCGACGATATTGCCCGTAATGATGCAGAAATGTTGCATTTGTCTTAAATTGTAATTCTTTAACATTAATTCCAGGCTTGAGGGGCTTCTAAATACATGCACACATTTAGCAGACACACAAATTAATAAATTCCTGGTATTTCATACAGGAAACAGATTTTTCACAAAGCTATAGTGTGTGGACTATTATTTTTGTTTGCGTTGCCAAACTGACTGGAAACATCAAATATCTGTAATCGCCAGCCATGCAAGTGACTGTGGTATTGAAGATTTTGGACAGACAATGGTTATCACAGGAAATACACTACACAACAATAACAAAATCTGCCCTATTCACTTAACCTCCCAATGCATAAATAATCTGCATTTTACACACATAGATCAAGTAAATATCTTGCACTTAAAGACAGTGGCGTACCGTGGGTCAAGACATTGGGGGGCACCACATGGCAGCAACATCAGAATTGCATAACGTAACAATTAAATGCGAGCAAGCAGAGTGAGTGAGCTTGAAAATTTTGACATTTTACAGTCCCCAAACTGCCGTTTGTAGCTATATATAATGATATGTATGTATATATATACATATATATATATATATATGCTTTGGAAATTAAAGGGGTTGCACCGGGTGCAACTGCTGGCAGTAACATCACGAGAATGGCATAACGATTAAATGTGAGCGAGCGAAGCGAGCGAGCTTGAAAATTTTGACATTTTACAGTCCCAAAACTGCCGTTTGTAGCTATATTTTTTCGCTTTGGAAATTCAGGGGGGGGGGGGGGGGGGCGCACCGGGTGCAACTGCTGGCAATTACTGGCAGTAATATCAGGAGAATGGCATATAACGGTTAAATGCGACATTTTATGTTCCCAAAACTGCTGTTTTCAGGCATATTTTTTCGCTTTGGAAATTAAGGGGAGGGGGCGCATCGGGCGCAACTGCTGGCAATTACTGACAGCAACATCAGGAGAATTGCATAGCGATTAAATGCGAGCGAGCGAAGTGAGCGAGCTTGAAAATTTTTGACATTTTACAGTCCCAAAACTGCCGTTTGTAGCTATATATTTTCGATTTGGAAATTAAAGAGAGGGGGCGCACCGGGCGCAACTGCTGGCAATTACTGACAGCAACATCAGGAGAATTGCATTACGATTAAATGCGAGTGAGTGAAGGAGCGAGCGTGAAAATGTTGACATTTTATAGTCCCAAAACTGCCGTTTTTAGCTATATTTTTTCGCTTTGGAAATTAAGGGGAGGGGGCGCACCGGGCACAACTGCTGGCAATTACTGACAGCAACATCAGGAGAATTGCATAGCGATTAAATGCGAGCGAGCGAAGCGAGCGAGCTTGAAAATTTTGACATTTTACAGTCCCAAAACTGCCATTTTTAGCTATATTTTTTCGCTTTGGAAATTAAGGAGAGGGCCTGGGCGCACCGGGCACAACTGCTGGCAATTACTGACAGCAACATCAGGAGAATTGCATAACGATTAAATGCGAGTGAGCGAAGCTTGAAAATTTTGACATTTTACAGTCCCAAAACTGCTGTTTGTAGCTACATTTTTTTTTCGCTTTGGAAATTAAGGGGAGGGGGCGCATCGGGCGCAACTGCTGGCAATTACTTACAGCAACATCAGGAGAATTGCATAACAATCAAATGTGAGCGAGCGAGCTTGAAAATTTTGACATTTTACAGTCCCCAAACTGCCGTTTGTAGCTATATTTTTTCGCTTTGGAAATTAAGGGGAGGGGACGCACCGGGCGCAACTGCTGGCAATTACTGACAGCAGCATCAGGAGAATTGCATAACGATTAAATGCGAGCGAGCGAGCTTGAAAATTTTGACATTTTACAGTCCAAAAACTGTCGTTTGTAGCTACGTATATTTTTTCGCTTTGGAGGGAGGGGGCGCCCGGTGTGCCCCCTGGATCCGTCACTGGTAGTCAAGGGTGTCAGTTTAATATGTTCATGATTGGGGGAGGTATGACCAGCGAGGGGGCGTCGAAGTGACCAAGCGGGAGAAGGATGTCCAAAATCTGCACTTTATATAGAGCATCCCCTAATTTGTTTGTGTTTGTGAGTGTGTGTGTTTCATATAGATAGAAAAGTTTAATAGGAAATAGCCAAGGTCAAGTCTTATTATTGGCAATGCAAGGCATTTTAATATAGACTAGTATGTAAAGCAACACTGCAAAATCAATGATCAAGCTTTGATAGCAAATGTGTACAACCTATCAAACATCACATTGCGCAACATTGCAGCGACTCTTTTTGCCATTCCGATGTTCTGAATACACTGCGCACATCCTGCTTGTATTCAAAATGCCAACCAGGAATCACACTGAATCACAATCTTTTGTCGTCTCCGTGCTTTTTGAACAATGTTTCACTATAATACCTCTTTAATAGTTACGCCACTGCTTAAAGATCATCAGCACGAGGCCGCAACCAGCCCAGCGAGAAAGCTTGCACACACAAACTAGAAATATATCAAACATGAAATTCACCAAGATTCAACACTTTTCTAGCATAATGAAAGAGCAACTGACTAACCGCTTTCAGAAAGCAGGGGGAATAATTGCTACCCTTTATACTGTATGTCAGTATCAAGTTGACGGAATGTGTAATTTTCATGAAAAATGAATTTTTGTGGAATCCCCTTTTACATTTTCTTTATATTGTTGTCCACACATGTATGTCATCATGACATCATAACTTCTAGTAGTCTTCTCATCCAGCGGTTCCAACACCAAAACTTTAAAAATTCTTAACTTTTACATCGACTGTCCAATTTTCCTCAAACTTTCACTGATGTGTTCTACTAATGTTGCTGCTTTCACTCAATCCACGTTTCTCTTTGGGTTTTGGTTTCCTTTAACTACCACTACATGTATCTTGGGATAAAAGCTAGGAAACCTCTTGTAAAACTTGGCGACGGCCATTTGGATTCTGATGGAATGGAATGGATTTCCCTGCCTGTTGTTAAAATACACAGAAGCTGCTACAATGGAGCCCAAAAATTACAGAACATGCTCTTAATACTGGGACTAAAGGGCATACAGTATAGTACATGCTTCATGTACATTGCTGGATCAATACCCTTGGAATCCCAAAACAATTGGTCCACAATGGAGCTAATAATGCTGCTTGTGTGTGTAAGATGAGCAGTCTTGTGTTAGATGACCATCCCCCATGGCTCTGTTTACCTACGGGGATCACTGGCAAACATTGATTGCATAATTGCCTTTTGACTCAGTGGACCTGCAATAATACCAACGCCAGTCAATGAACCACTCCATTCCTCTGGGTCAATTAGTCTATGTCTAAGGAGGACAAGTGAGGAAATACAATTGTACATAATTACTAACTCTGTCATTACGAACTAAAGGAACTCTAAAGAGCTACAACCAAATTTGGTTCAACTCTGCAATGAGCATAAAATGTGGATGCTCCTAACACTCGCTCTCTCTCCCTCTTTCTTCTATCTATCTATCTATCAATCTATCAATATATCAACATGTACAATGGAACGTGAGAAGGGCTCCTTGAAGCTAGACTAGCATAGCATCGCTGATGTTTACTAGTGACAAGTAAATTCATTTTAGGAGGGAGTGAGCTTACACAAGTCGTAGATATTAAAGCAGTACTTCCTATAATTGGAATGCCATCAGGTCTCTGAATGACTGTACATGTTGCATCAATGGAACCTCATTTGACCTCACCTGGAAACCTGTCTTCACGAACAAAGACTATGAACAGGTCTCGTAACCAAGGTGATGAAAATAAAGCATCATTTGTTGCCTCATGAACCAGCAACCTGCATCCATCTTCTATTTGGATGAGGGAGGGATGGGAGATGGGAAAAAACCAAAGAAATTGAGAGAAAATGAGACAACTCCAGATAGACGAATAGACAGGCATAGCATTCTGTAAAACCAGAAATGTTCGCATGCATTTTATTCTCGCAAATTTTGCCAGAGGCAAGATTCACAAAATTGAAATGCACGCAGTAAGTTCGTGTCCTACACTAACCATGGATTTAATGGATTTAATGTCAGTGGCAATTCATGAAAATTATGCTGTGATAAAAAAACGTCCTATTCGCAAAAATTTCACACAGGGAAAATATCTTGCTGAAAGTAGAGAGATAACAGATATAGTGTAGATAGACAGATATATAGATATATAGATAGATAATAGATATTAGTAAAGAGAGATAGATAGATTTAGAAGGACAGACAGATGGAAGGACTGAGGAGGGCCAATATTTGATACTGAAAACAGTAAAGTGTATTAAGTGCATGAATGATTTCTCGGTCACAGGAAACCTCAAAATTACTACGAAGTTGCCACGAAGACCTTGTGTACTTGTGCATGCAGCTATGAAGAAATAATTACAATTATAGTGTACATGTATGTTTGATGACATAACATACTGTACATGTACCACAGTTCTTTGTCGTGACAAAATAAAATTTCATTGTCATTCTGGTATAATTGTGCAATAAGCTTCAGATATCACATTTTCCCAGGGATGCTGAACATTTGCACAATAACTTGGTATCTCTGTCCAGTACATTAAACTGGGTCTTCCAACAGCAAACAAAGCTGCCTCAATATTTTGGTTGATGGTGATACAGTGCCTTTGCTACACTTGCTTCATTGTACTGTATCATAAACTCCCATTTTAATACTTTAAAAACCATAAAGTTCACAGCTTTGCAATTCTTTTCTCACTGCTATTCTTAGTTTGCTATACAACTTTGGTGACCATGATGAATAGATACCTACAATGTAGATCGTTCCATTTAACCCACACTTTCCACAGGGTTATACACTTTCTTCGCTGTTTATTTTAATTTTTTCTATCACACACTCTTCACGGGCATGCTATAGTAATTGCTTCGATTACAGCATACTTAGGATGCCCTTCATACTCTCATTAACACAACCTTGTAAGGCCCAGTGATGATCATTTCCAATGTTGAGTGTGGTTACCCACTGTCACCTTGACATACAGACCAATATTTGTGTAGTGGCTATCTTTGGATGCCACCTGTAGTGTGAAACAAGCATTAATCGTGCATTCAACAATGCTTTGACTGGCACTGGTCTAGCCTGACGGTGGGGGACCGCTAAAAATCACTGTCATGCTAGTAACTTTTCAGGATTTGCCAAATTTACTGGTATGGCATGACCAGTAGAAAAATGTTCCATGTTCACCCCAGATGATGGGGATTCTAATAAAAGGGAGCTTTAGATTTTCGTGACAGGGAAGTTCAGAGGGGAAAAAACCTATTCTGAGCATGCGCAAAATCACCAAAGTCGATCTATCTATAGCTTGTGCGCCTGAGTTTTCACTGCGCGTTCTGGGCCATTTTTACGTCCACTCAATTCACAATGTAGAGAGCTACTTCATGCACCGATCATATGGGGGTGCCATTTTATTTTTTATAGGTTGCGTCTCAGCGTAATCTAAAGCTGCTTTTCAACACGACGCAGGGAAGAGGAGAACATCCAGCTTACGCGTCGTCTCAAATGTCTGCGCAGCAAATCTAAAGCTCCCTTTTACATTGTCCTGCACCACAAAACCAACAAAAAGTCACCAGATATGAATTTTTAGTTAAGGGTAAATTTGCAAAGGGCAGAATCTAAGCTTTCAAATGATACATGTATAACTCAATTCAAATAGACTCTCCTAACCTATCTATATACTGTAAAAGTGGATATTTTCGCGCGACTAATTTTTCGCGCTTGGCCGGGTCAGAAGAGTTTCGTGTGTTTTTAATTCCACGGAATCAAGACATCACCCACAGGAACATATGGCAAGCAAAAATATTCGCGTGTTTTTATTTTCGCGCTAGTTTCTGGTTGCGCGAAATGCGCGAAAATTTCAACACCGCGAAAATTTCCACTTTTACAGTATTGGAGAGAAAGCACATACTCTGGAAAAGTGTGAAGTGAACGGTAGAGAAGAGGCTCTATCAAAAGTGTAGGGTCTATTCAGGTGCTTCAAGCTGAGCTACATTTGTAGCTGCACGATGAATGGGACCAAAAACAGGATTTAATTTTAAAGCACTGTACAAGTGTACCGGTACGTGTAGTAACAACAATGAAGGGATTAAATCAGATTATTAAAGCTGAAATTTAGCATGCCCTATCGACCCATTCTGTTCATGATTAATGCCAACTTTCAAAGCAGTAGCATTATCCTTTCAAAAGTTACTAGAGGTGAAAGTGAGGAGTGTGTGCCTGGATTTTCAAGAAATAAAAAGACATGTCCAGGCTCACACTAGTTACCATAAAAGGGTCCAAATAGAAAAACTGCTGAAAACCTACTTTCCCATTCATTTTATGATACCAAACTTCACAAATAATGTAGAAGAAGTACAGCTCTTTCAGAAAATGTGGAAAGATTAAAATTAACTTGGTTGACCCATTTCACCTTTTTTGAGTCCTCATGTATTAAATCAAGGAGTATGACCTTTTCTTCTTTTTGTTTTTTGTTTTGTGATGCACAGTAACAAATGGTCACAGCATTGTGCCATGACTTCGAGTACTTCTGTACAATGTAAATATATGAAGTATCACTGATGCTCGAGGATAGCAAACTTTCCAAGGACCACTTTGTTATACCGAAAACAAATTGCAGTGCTCAGTAGTACCATAAAATTCTGAGCACTGTGATGTACAATGTAGCACCGGAAGTTAGACCCCTACACAGCTACATAACTGTATGTATTTCCTGCTGTTGACTCTTTGGTAAATTACTTTGGAGACATTCCAAAAGTCCATTTCCAGGCACTGAGTCAATACCTTGTACTACTACACCGATGTGCCCACAACTGATATAGAGGAATTGTCTGTATACCCTGTGCACTTGAATTCTCCTGGGGCAGCTGATAACACCATTTGAATGATGTAAGGCTGTGTTCACATAGAAGTATACGGTATATGGTATTCGCTATTTGCTATACGCTATTTGGGCATGGCGGGTCACATAAGCTAGCACGTGTGTCCTACTATGGTGCCATCAAGTCAACCCAGTACACCATCACCCGCACCATCAACTCCCTATCCCATGCAGGGAGGATTTCTTCCTCCTACACAACCATCCCAGCAATCTTATTAAGAGTTTATAAACTGAGATTACATTGGAACGTACCATTTTTGTTACAAGAAAGCTATAAATTGAGTATAAGAATAATTAAAAAAAAACTGACCCAACTCCATCCTGGGGTCATTTTTTTTTTGGGGTAAATCAATTAAAACTGATTATTTTTAATTTGTTGAATAACATTTTATTTGATCATGATATACAACACTGCATCAGAATATCAGTCTACATGTTTATTTTTGCTAAAGGGCAAATCTAGACCAAAATTTTCATCATTTCATAAATAAGAGATGGTATGCGCTGCACGAAAATCGAACAAGCACGATTCCCACTATACTATGCTATACACAGCTGTACGGCATTTTCCAATAGTGCCCTCTTATGTGACCCAGTATTAGGAAATCCTATCGTTCGATTCAAGCTATTCGCGTGCCCTTGAAAACGTGCACCGTATACCCGAATAGTGTACTCCAATGCCCCCAGCCTAATGGACACAGTAGTTATGTTTACACGCTGTTCCTAAACTTTAAAGGTAGGGGATACCTTTTACAGACCTCCCAAAATGCAGCAAAACATTAAATATGAACCTCAGGGGACTTGTTTAGGCCACTGCTGAGAAATTTGGAAGTCAACAATCTACAATTTGAATAATGCACAGAACTCAACTACTCAGTAGTTCTGTGTGTCAGCCACACTTAAGCCTTTTTGTTGCAGTATAAACACAAATCTAAAAGTATAAGAGCTGATGTAATAACATATAGAGTGTGTGGCAAGAATGTATATAGAAATGTTTGTAAGTTTTGATGAACTTTCTTCACAAAATATACGTGATGGACACACATGCAGTGCATGGGTCTGCAAAGGTAGCCTATTAATGTACTGGAATTTACGGTTAGCCCCGAAAAAAATTCAATTCAAAATCTAACGGTCAATAAAAATGTACTAAATGTTACCTTCCACTTTCAATACTTTATGGGAGTTTCTAACATGATACTCTCTTCAACATACCACTGTATTTATACAACTCTTCATTTGAGGCATGCAAATGGGATTCCCTACCTTTAAGTTTAGGTTGAAAACTTAACTCTTGGTGCTCAGCTTGAACTTTAGCATGAACCTCGGCTTCTTCTTCGTTTCCGGGTCAACCTCCAGCTGTGCATAACGTGACCATGCTTTAAAGGTAGGGAATCCCATTTGCATGCCTTAAATGAAGAGTTGTATAAATACAGTGGTATGTTGAAGAGAGTATCATTTTAGAAACTCCCATAAAGTATTGAAAGTGGAAGGTAACATTTAGTACATTTTTATTGACCGTTAGATTTTGAATTGATTTTTTTGGAGGCTCACCGTAAATTCCAGTACATTACTAGGCTACCTTTGCAGACCCATGCAGTACATGTGTGTCCATCATGTATATTTTGTGAAGAAAGTTCATCAAAACTTACAAACATTTCTATATACATTCTTGCTACACACTCTATATGTTATTACATCAGCTCTTATACTTTTAGATTTGTGTTTATAGATAAAAAAATACAGAAGACTGCAACAAAAAGGCGTAATGGTGGCTGACACACAGAACTACTGAGTAGTTGAGTTTTGTGCATTATTCAAATTGTAGATAACTGTTGACTTCCAAATTTCTCAGCAGTGGCCTAAACAAGTCCCCTGAAGTTCATATTTAATGTTTTGCTGCATTTTGGGAGGTCTGTAAAAGGTATCCCCTACCTTTAAAGATTACTGTTTGTCTTTGCTTGCACAAGGAATGTGATTGTTGTTTACTGGCACTATCTCTTGAGGGGAATGAGTCTCTTCTCCAATTGCAGGGGGTGAAGAAGATGTTCTGAAAGATGATTTTATGTCACTGTCTTCACAGATGCATTCTATTTTAAACTTTCATGTTTCCTGTGTCCTGCAAAGTGAGATAGTACTTTATATAATTGCTCAATGGGTCTGTACAGTACTGTATACGCCAAATATTTCACAAGGTTTTTATTTTTGCGAATTTTTTGCAAGTCAGCTGCTATTCGCGAAATTAAAAACACGCGAAAATATTGACTCTAATACTGATATGAATGTGACGTGCGCGTATACATTTTCTCCATTCAGTACAGCACTCCACGATCGCGAATTTAACCACTCGCGAAATTGTCGGGAAGTCCCGATTCGCGAAAATTTAGACTCGCGAAATATATGGCGTATACAGAAAGTGGAGCTACACGTATACATGTCAGTGTACAATGTATCTGTGCTGACCTTCAAAACACTGCAGAATTTAAAATGTAGCCTGCAATGTACAGTACTTGCACAATGGCTCAGGCTACTAAAACAGGCATCTGGGCACAAAAGAGAAAAGTAAACAAAGACCCTCGATCATTTAACAGTAATAATGGTCCAAGTTCAGTACATGTAGGCAAGTACCGGTATGAAAAAAAAAGAAAAGAAAAAAAAAAGGAACCCATTATACATTGTATGCTTATTTGAGTTGATATTGGTGTTTATTATGGATTCCACGAGACAAGAACTTGGAGTGTACCTTCTCTCCATGTAGAGGGCTAGCCAGTCTCTCATGAACTGAATACTCTTACATAAGCTCACAGTCCAGGGGTGAAAGTGACATCCAGCTATTGTTCGTCTTCTTCTCACTGGGATTCCTTCTTTCAGACGGAACAATGAGATTGCTAGGCAATACTCCACACAACTAGAGTCAAGCTCCACCGGGCACAAGGATGGATGGGTGCACCATGTGCAGGGTCTCACACCTGAACGGTCAATCGAGAGGCAGAAGGAAGCATGGCCCCATTCATCACCAGTTTCATCTTTCTGCCACACAACTACAGTGCTAACAACGTTCTGCATCTGACGAAACTTGGGGAAACACTGTCCCCACAGAGACATACTGTGGTGTTTGGCGTTTGAGAGAAAAATCACGATTTTGAAAAAAACAAAAACAGTTGACTGCGCTAAAAGTTAATACTTGTTTCATGCTTGGTTTCCAGTACGATTACAGAAGATTAATTTGCTTTATTTCAGTACTAACATAAATTCCAACAGTCCGAAGTGAACATTTTTCATGTAACCTCCACATGTGGGATCTTAATCTGTCATACTTCATTCTCTCTTAATCAATTATGACAAGTGTTGTTGGTGGCACACAGATATTACATAATGTTTGTACACTAAGCAGCAAAAATGACAACACAACTCTTTAAAGGACAAGTTCACCTTCATTAACATAAGGATTGAGAGAATGTAGCAATATTAATAGAACACATCATTGAAAGTTTGAGGAAAATCAGACAATCCGTTCAAAAGTTATGAATATTTTAAGTATCTGCAAAGTCACTGCTGGATGAGAAGACTTCTACAGTGTATGATGTCACATGCGTACAACTATATAAGGAAAATAAAAAGAGAATATCACAAAACTTACTTTTTTAATAAAGTGCACATTTGTTCGACTTGCTACTGACGTACCATATGTTAAGGGTAACATTATTCCCCCTGCCTTCTGAAAGAGAGAAGTCGAGTGTTCTTTTGTTATGCGAGAAAAATTGAAATATGTTGAATTTTCTTTATACTTTCTTTATTTCGTTGTACTCATGTGACATCACAAGTTTACTTACAAGTAGTCTTTTCATCCAGCCCTGACTGAGCAGAAACTTCAAAAATTCATAACTTTTGAACGGATTGTCCGATTTTCCTCAAACTCTCACTGATGTGTTCTACTAATATTGCTGCATTCACTCAACCTACATGTCTATGAAGGTGAACTTGTCCTTTAAAATTTGAACTATATATATATATATATAGTATTTCATTGGGGACAAGATCTCACTTAAAACCACAATTTAAACTACAACTCTTCTTGCTGTAACAAACTGGTATCCCTGGTAGTATGGTACAGTGTGCAATAATACTGTAATCATCCTTGGTCCTAAAATCTATTTAAATGGATCCCGATTCCAATACATATTACACACAGGTGGTGGAATTACAAATCTACAATGTACACCATGGTACTATTGTAGCTGGCAATCGACACGAGTTGAAGATTATTGCCGTAAAAACTAAAGCTCATAGGAAATAGACAAGTGGTATCACAATCACTTTTCAAGCATAACCAGTTATAAGTAGTTTAAGTTGGTAATGCAATGACAGATAAATTGCCTTCTAATCCCTACCCCACCCCCAAAAGAAAAAACAGTATTAAAATGATACTGAAGAGAATTTTTTTCTCTCTTTCTGAAAATGGATAGAAAACAACTGGTCTAAATTCTGACGTACTGGAATTTTCATTCAGTGAATTGCGAATTCCTGCCCTAGTTGTACGGTAATGAAAGCTCTCATTATTGCAAGAACAATGCAATGAATGGACATAATTTTGTTGATGGACACCACAAACTGGCTGTTCAAACTCCCTTCACTCATACAATGTATGTGATGCAAAGTCAAGAGAATGACAAATTTTCAACTGCACAGCAAGAGCTATTTATATTCCTGTGTTTGCTGGAGTATGTTTGCGCATTCTCTCTCTCTCTCTCTCTCTCTCTCTCTGAACTATGAATTTCTGATGAAATTAATGTTTCCTTGTCAATCATTCTCAGCAGCTACGGACTACCAATTTGCATCAAGCAATCAAGGCTGCATAAATATCAACAGCTTCAAATTCTGCAGTGCTCAGCAATATTACGTCTAAAGTGTATTGTACCATCAATCAGCCCTAGTCATAATTCTGAACATGAAAGGGGGGGGGGGGGGAATAGAGGAGAAAAAACAACAACAACAGAGCTTCAGCAGAAGTGTTAAACTCAGCCACTGGGATGTTTATTCAATGCACATAGCAGACCTGGTTGGCTCATACTTGGAAATGGCCTGGTTTTTATAATTTATTGTTTTGGGAAGAGGAACAAGAAATTAGAAAATTTATATTGTCACAGAATGTAAATCCTATCTGGAAAAAAAAAAAATGATGAAAAAAAAAATACAGTGTATATATATATACTAAAATTATATGAACATTCCAACAAGAGCTGGATTCCATGGTTGAAGAAACAAATAGATACAAATATGTAAGCATTTAAAATACTGCACCACAACTGGATGGCAAACCTCTTTGTAATTGAAAAATCAACATTACAAAAATAATTTGGGGACAGACTTCAACAAATTGACAGCAGCCATGCAAAAGAAACTAATCATTTATCACCTTTCTATGAAAAAAAGAAAGGAAAAAGAAACTTCTAGCGAGGGAGAAAAAATACAAGTACGCTCATCAGTGGATGCCATTTCACAGACCAATGTGAAAAGTTCAGAACACTTTGCATTCAAAGTTTGCAGTGACATATTGCCGCTTTATATTGCCAAGGCCTTTGTTGTGGCTGAATGCAGTATACACACAGTAGACTGCCAGTTCAGTTGTGTTTATCATGCACACTACACAGTGCAAAAACTCGCAATGTGTCACATTACAGTCAATCTCATAGATCTACAGACTGTATAAATGTCAAAATCTAAAGGGACCGGACAGCTTCGGAAATCCTTCTACCTTGATGCAAATTTAACGAACACAATATAACCATTTTATCCACAGAGGGTAGAATTTTTCTTCATCTTTGCCAATCTTTTGACTTCAATGCAAGGTTGGCTGTGGTGAGGTTGATTGTATATTTTCAAACTTCATACGTTTTCTATCTGATGTGACTGGAATGTTCAAACATCACATCATCTTGTTTATTATTCTCCAATATGCAAACAGGCCTCATAGCATAATTTGAAAATACTGAACGTGAGCAATCTACAGCTGGTGTAGAGGTAGAGGTTCCATGCCTTTGGTCTGTGCATACTGTACTAAAAGTGGAAACTTTTGCCGTGTGGAAATTTTCACATATTTTGCATGCATGACCAGGGACTTGTTTTATGAAGAGTTAAAATTGATTATAAAGTTGATTTCAACTGTAAGTCCATGGCAGCCTGCGTGGTAAGGGAATTTAAAATCAATTTTATCTTTTGATAAAAGGGGCCCAGAAAACAGCGGAAGAATATTTTTGATTCTTTTTTTTTTCTTGGCAGATCTAATATTCTGTAATGTCTTGACTCTGTGAAATTAGAAACATGCAAAATTCATCAAACTCCATAGAGCAAGAAAACTTACTTTTTACACTGTACAGCCTAACTAAAAAAAGCATGATGACACCTCAACAGCCATACTTTTGCTTTTTAAAGGGAAACTACTGTTTTTACTTTGATCATCCAGCACAGCTCAGTCCAGCTTATCATGTGAACTGCTACATGAACTACTTCTTAAGGGTCTGGCTATCAAAATGATTGCCAACCCAAACGACAATGTCCACAATGGGATGCTTACCAAAAGCGCTGATGTACTCCACATCTCCTTTCTTCAAGTTGCATGATGCTATTAGTGGGATCCATCCATTTGGGAAGAGTGGTGGCAACTGCCCCACCTTCCTTCTCCTCCGGATTTCGTTCACAACCTCACTCTTCCTTTTACCATCCAAAATGTAGCCGACATCTCCAGGTCTTCGAATAATATTCAAGGGCAAGAAGAAGACACCATAGAGATACTTTGCAACGTAGCATCCCACTGCAAATACAGCTATCGTGAGGACAGTTTGCGAAGCGACAAACCTCACAACATTCGTGATCATAATCTCAAGCCAGTCTCCCAGGGGCATATTGACGACTTTCAGGTTGTCTTTGAGGAGAGACAGTGTCGAGGTGGGAGTGCTACCAGCAAGAGCCACTGCTAGACTAAGCCCGAGTATCAGGAGCAGAGCCGGCAGCACCTTGGAGACACAAACTCGCGCCATGTTCACGCACCCACAAGATCAAGAGCGAGACCGAAGTGAAGAGCAGACGACTAGCGGCTATGATGGGGTATACGCGGGTAATTCTGGCAGATGATTTCACTGGCAGCTTTTTAATTAGAACTCTACCAATCCAAAATTTCATACAGCGACAAGCAACATGAGCTCGGAAAGTTCGAGTGTTACTGTTAAAACGTGCAGCTGGAGTCAGAGTCCACGATCCACGCGAAATTAGCCGGCGTTGCTTTCAGTGGATACCGCCCGCGCCCGTCAACTGCATATTAGAGCTATGTCAACAAACCAAACCGAGCAACTCGGGAAACTCAGCGCATGGGACCATTGATCAATGCAAGTACGACTTACGAGAACGTCGTTATGCCGCGCAGAATCTGGATTAAAGACGTTGAAGACATATCACTGAGACACTGGGTAGAAATATTTAATTCCTCACAAGATAAACCATTTAGAGCCGTGAATCGGTCCTACCCTGGAGCCCTGGAAGTTGTTGTAAAATTTACATACAGTAGGGGTCTATAATATATTTTATTATAGATACGATGTATCGAGGCAAAATACACGAGGGGATGCACCGCCGAGCTGCTGTTCAGTTACTGAGTTATGTAACACTGTTACTCACTCAAGTCCAACCTGTTGAGTGTCGGGTACCATGCTGTGTAGCGTTCCGTTTCGAAATGGTAAAGATTGCGCTTATCACGATTACAAGTTGGTCTCAATTACAGGTTTGGCAACATCAAGCCCACATGCCCACACACAGCACAGGTTTTGTAACCCACTGGCACTGTAGATCCGGTATCCCGGTTTTCACACGTTACTAGAAACCCTATCTAACAGTGTACAGTTACACACCTGTTCATTCAGCGGGGGATGGGACAAATCTCGAAAAATTGCATCAACGGGGAATGTTAAAACGTCTCGCCGGGAGATGGAAAAATGTTCAGTTTTGCCGGGAAATGTAAAAACGCTGCCGACAAATGTAAAAATCATGTATTTCCACCGTATTACGGATACATGTAGATGATGAATATTCATGATGAAGCGGGACGGGTGCCCAAATAGTGCTTACCGCGCCGCATGGAACGGCTAGTTTGGAGTAGGACGTCGCTAACTATGTGGGCGGAGTCTGGCGGAGTCGTCACAGCAACGCACGCGGGAGCCGCCCATAGAGCTGTACTTAACTATGGAGCCGCCATACACAAGTTCAACATGCATGCCCGCCGCCATTTCCAAACCTCCACGACGCGAAACACTAAGGATTTATCAAGGAAAACAGCCGAAAGCATGAAGTAGCGATTTCTTTTACCAACTGTTTTTACAATATTATCATTAACCAACAATACGAACTGATATCTTATTTGCAAAGAAAGTAGGGCAAAATAGAAGGAAAAGAGAAAAACATGCAAAAGCAAACACCTATACAAGCTTATACATTCCCACTATCGTGCGACCACTACGAACGACACGATTGCCCATTATGTTGCCATCGTAGATTTGTGTGTGTGTGTGTGTGTGTGTGCATGTTCATCACAATTTGTGCCGCTTTGTATCGAAATCGTGGTCCTAAACTCGTGGAGTAGACATGGTGATCTTATCGGATCTTGAGGTCAGTCGTAACAATCGCGTTAACCGTCCAAAACTTGTCTACGATAAATGCGATTGCTATGACTGCATGCCTGCAGACCTCAAGATCTAAATAAGATCTGAAGGTCTCCACGACTACATAGCTATTAAGACCACGATTTCAAAAGTGGCGCAATTTGTGTTATTATTATTATTATTATTATTATTATTATTATTATTATTACTATTTTTATTATTATTATTATTATTATTATTATTATTATTATTATTATTATTATTATTATTATTATCATTATATTATTATTATTATTATTATTTTTATTATTATTATTATATTATTATTATCATTATCATTATTATTATTATTATTATATTATTATTATTATCATTATTATTATTATTATCATTATTATTATCATTATTATTATTATTATTATTATTATTATTATTATTATTATTATTATTATTATTATTATTATCATTATTATTATTATAGCTAGTTTGTATAAATGGCCTATATAACCTGATAGCGTATTTCACACTTGATAAGTATCTCAATGCGTTATACAGACTCTTACATGAACCCCGGTCACTGGATATTTCCCAACCGGCACTGCAGTGCTCATAAATCTTTAGATACCTCAGCAAGTGGCAGCATCGAACCCCGATCATCAAAGACACAAAGGCACCTGTTTTAAACTAAAAGTGCGCAGACATTTTCGGCGGCTTATTAGAACCACCTCGTTTCGGTCCATTCTATGACTCTTTGCTGAGATTTCCCCTGTATCATGTTTATAGATATTACTCGATTTGCTTCTTTCAACACGGAAAATAAAAAGCAAAATATACCTAAACTCGACACGTTTATAAAACATAACCAAGAAATGATATTCTAAAGTTTTTGATGCTCAGTGCTTGTTTCTTTTTCTGTGTCAGAGCACCTGTTGTCCATCCAAACTCGATCAGGCCTTCTCCAATACTATGAAATGACTACTGAAATCAATATGTCCAATAAACCACTTTTTCTTGATGCTTGATGTGGTGCTGTCTCTTTTTATTACGATATTTCGTCAAATATAATCAATCTTACCAGCTTCATCCAGTCTGAGTATAATTAGGCCTATCGCGGGTCAAATTTGTGTACCAATGCATGGCTCGTCTCTGCAACAACACGACCCTTTCAGGAAAATAAACAGCGCCATCTTTAGCCTAGTTATATGTACAACTCGGTACAACTCTGAGAGCTGGTCAGAAGACGAGCGCTTCAACCAACCCCCCGTTGAATTAAAGGGTGCTATTCGTTATTCCGAGGGTTCGATATTCCGAAGGTTCGTTAATCCGAAACACGCAAATTCCCTATACCTAGAGGTTCGTTAATCCGAAAATGAAAAAGGGTTCGTTAATCCGAACATTTGTGGCGTTATTCCGAAGGTTCGTTATTCCGAAGATTTGTTCATCCGAAAATGAAATTCGGAAAAACGAAGCTTTGGAATAAGGAATCTTCGGACTGAAGAGCCTTCGGAATAACGAACCTTCGGAATAACGAGCTGTAACCGAATTAAACTTCATAGTAGGTTTACTTATCAGTGTCGTGTACGAGGCTTAGTGCTTCAGCAAATGGCGGGCTGTACGTGGATCACCCAGTCGTTTTTCTTTGCAGACACAAGGGCTATAGTCCATTCTAATAATGCATACGGTTTTCAGTCTTTCTTTGCACGTCTCTGCATAATATTATTTCTGTTTGTTAGGTCCTCGCTGATCTTTTTATGGGATGGGGGGGGGGGGGGTGGGGTAGTTGACAAGTAACGCATTGCCCCTTGACTAAATCACAAGTAATCTACCCCCTCCCCCTCACACCCCTTCACACACACACACACACACACACACTCTGAAAAACGTTTCT
Organism: Diadema setosum; assembly: GCF_964275005.1. NCBI lineage: Eukaryota > Metazoa > Echinodermata > Echinoidea > Diadematoida > Diadematidae > Diadema > Diadema setosum. The sequence goes on along the minus strand of NC_092701.1, from coordinate 21,367,347 downwards.
CGATCATTGGGATATAATAGGAATCCACTTTAGACTGTACATGTTGACCTCTATTGCTACCTTTTGGTCTGTACATAACCAAATCATTGAAGTCAATTATATATATATATATATATATATATATATATATATATATATATATATATATATATATATAGTCATACATTCGAGACAATGTAATGATGACAAAGGATGTCGCATAAATCCGGCTGTTACGAATATAATTCTTCCTAAGATGACAGAGGCGTACGGTACGAGTATTATCGCACTATAGTTATATATACATATAGGCCTGCATATATATATATATATATATATATATATATATATATACATATTATATGTATACTATTCTGTTATTTGAGTGTAAAGTTTATTTCCAAGTTCAACAATAACATTTAAAAAAACTGACTGTGACTTGCCACAAGGCATTTCAATGACAATTCATTATGCAGTAACCACCCCACAGAATAGGTTCACCGACCTGACATATCCAATCTCAACTTGTATTGCTAATCTATGCTCATGCATTTGAACTGCACGCTGTTTGTCCACATTCTATGCTGTTATGACATCTCTATAGCATTACGAGCACCTGCTCACATTTAAATGTACTTGTTTTGTCCGACTACTGTACTCGCCTGACATGCCTGAATTGGCCGCACAGCTCGCCGAGTCGACATACTTATTAGTAGTCAGATGTTATTTTGGCTCCCTTGTAGCGCTACCTTGTCATTAATTTTCGTTAATAGTCACATCTCCCTGATCATGTACATTAATGGTTGAATGAGTTTCCTTCAATAGCCATGCATTATCTGATGTCCATACAACAGCGGTACAGACTCTGTCTGAACTATTTTTACACTGGTTCCGTACCTTTTGACTTTCTTTTTCCTATATTGTTTAACAAAAATATACCAAAAGGTGTAGGCCCTATAATATAATTTGATATCTTCTACAAACTCGTCATTAGAGTAAACGCCATGATTATGTATTATGTTACTCTTCTGCCATTTGCTTCTGTGTATTTTTGCTTCGGAAGCCCACAGAGACACTTGATTTGTTCTTGTTATTGTGTTGTGTGTGTTGTATGTCACTCTCTGTTAATGCCTCTGTACATTCTCACTTACCTTATTCTGCTTTTTCTCGTTTCACGTTCTTCTTCTCCGCAGCGATCTTCTGCTTATCGTGATTTTGACGTCGTTTATGCTGATAGATTACTCCAGTGTATTGCCTCTTTCTGGCGACTGGTCATTTTCTTGTACCATCCACTTATCTACGGTATCCTAGTTTTGCTAATATCGCAGACTTTTGTAATCTCGTCTCGGTTTTTTTTTAATTATGGCTAATTTTCTTAATGCTCCTTTTAATTCCGTATCGAATGATGATTTTTTTTTTTTGAATTGTTTAGGAACACCAGTTTAGACTCTGACCCTGTTAGCGGGCTAACCAGCACACGACCCACCCCTTATGATGATTTTGTTACCGAAAGCCTGAATACAGCAGCTAGTGAATTGCCTCATGATTTTAGTAATGATCTCACTCAAAATATGTTGTGCAATTATATCACAGTGAATCAATACAAAGATTATGATTCACAACTTCTCTGAGGATACGTTTTCTTTATTACACTTAAATATAAGGAGTTTGAATAAACATTTTGATGATTTAAAGTTTTTATTAGAATCTGATGAAAGTCAGTCGCTATCGGTTATCGGATTAAGTGAGACATGGTTAACTACCAATGCAGGAAATTCTGTTGCAATCGATGGTTACAACTTATTTGTTAATAATAGGCCTGATAAGAATGGTGGGGGTGTTGCATTGTATATCATGTTGCTTTGAAACTATTGTCCATGAAGGTATTTCTAGAATGGACAATGCTGTTGAATCTTTGTTCATAGAAATTCTCATCCCAGGATGTAGAAATCTTATGGAAGGCATTATATACAGACCTCCTAACTCAAACGCCAATGATTTTTTAACGTATTACTCAGATTTGGCAAATTCACATGTTTTCCGAAATAAGGATTGCTTTTTGCTCGGCATTTTAATATTGATTTGCTGAAATCTGAGCATGATAATATCTCTAGTGATTTTCTTCACACACTTCTATCCTCATCCTTTCTCCCGCTTATCTCCAAACCGACACGTATTACAGATCGTTCTGCCACCCTTACTGACAACTTTTTTTTTTTTGGTAATATTTTACCCTTCCCCGATTCTTTCATAATTCTTTCAGATACTACCGATCATTTTCCAATAATGACGTACTCTTAAAACATCATCTAATATTAAACCTCTGTCATCTCTTTTGTTTAGTCGTAGAGTTTCACCCGAAAAGTTAGCTAGTTTTGATGTGGCTCTTGAGAATGCTGACTGGTCAGGAGTGTTTGGCAGCGATGATATCAATATATCTTTTCATAACTTCATGGAAATATTTAATCACCATTTAGATGATGTAATTCCAAAACAAAACAAAAAATAGAACAGACTATAAAAAAACACCCATGTTACCTTGGATCTCAAAATCAATCCTTCGTTCAATAAATAGGAAAAATCGTTTGTATTATAAGTATAAGTTGGAAAAAACTGAGCGATCGAAAAATAGATATACATCATACAAAAATACTTTGACAATGATTTTATGTTCTGAAAAGAAAAGATATTACTTCAAGCAATTTTCGAGATATAGGTTTGATATGAAAAATACTTGGAAAATTCTGAAACAGGCCATGAATGTTCCGAGTAAACACTCTGACACTGACAAAATTAAAGTGAATGATGAATTGATTAATGATTCTCTTCATATTGCAAATATCTTTAATTCCTATTTTTCAAAAATAGGCGAAAATTATGCTCAAACTATTTCTGCAACAGAAACTCATTTTACTGAATTCTTAGGCCAGCGCAACTCTGATTTCATATTTTTTACACCAACTAATATATTTGAAATTATTGATATAGTTTCTTGTTTTGAGAACAAACGAAGTTCTGGTTATGATGAGATAGATAATTTTATACTTAAGGGTGTTATTTCCTCGATTGCTGTTCCACTTGTTAATATATTTAATTTGTCAATCCTTAACGGTGTGTTTCCGGATAAAATGAAATTGGCTAAAGTATAATACCAATATTTAAGAAAGGTGATAAACTTGTAGTCAATAATTATCGCCCAATTTCATTATTGTCCTCACTGTCTAAGGTCTTAGAAAAACTTATTTATAAGAGAATGAGCAATTTTTTGAAGGTACATGAAGTTTTTACGAACTCTCAGTTTGGTTTTCGTGAGAAACATATAGTACTTCGCATGCTCTTTTATATTTCGTTGATAGAGTAGTTCATGCCATTGATAATCATTCTCATTTAGTCAGTATTTTCTTGGACTTCTCCAAGGCCTTCGACACCATCAATCATGACATTTTACTTTATAAATTATCGCATTATGGAGTACGTGGGAAGGCCTTGGAGTGGTTCAAGAGTTATTTGTTCGATAGAAAACAATTTGTTACAATCAAAAACAATGATTCAGTTATCAGAGAAGTTAAATGTGGCGTCCCACAGGGAAGTCTTTTAGGACCGTTATTGTTCATTATTTATATCAATGATTTTTGTCGTGTATCTGATGATCTCTCTTTTATTCATTTTGCAGATGATACAAACGTATTTTTTTTTTTTGCCCATAATGATATTGATTTTCTTGTTCACAAAATTAACATTGAATTGAATAAGGTGACAAATTGGGTCAGAGCTAATAAGTTATCACTTAATGCTCAAAAAACGAAATATATGATTTTCAGCAATACTGTTGATAGTTTAAACACAAATATAGTTGTAGATGATACTCATCTACAAAGAGTATCACACATTAAATTCTTGGGGGTCATTATAGATGATAAACTTTCCTGGAAATCACATGTTGATAATACATAATACGTAATACAGGTGTTATTAATAGACTGAAATTTCATATTCCACAAAAAACATTACTTATGTTATATTCGACGTTAATATTGCCTCATTTGAATTATGGAGTTTTAGTTTGGGGCAACACGAATCAGAATTTACTTGAAAGAATGTCCCTCTTGCAAAAGAAAGCCCTCCGCATTATCTGCCATTCCCCTGTATACGTTCTCATACAAACACGTTGTTTGCCTCTAATAAGCTCTTAAAAATTAAAGATTTATTTTTGTATAATTTAGGCCAATTTATGTACAAGTATTGTAACAATTTGCTTCCATCTATTTTTGATTCCATGTTCCTAAAAAACCAATCATTTCATGAATATCCCACTAGGCGTTCCAATGAATTTCATTTACCCCTCTTACGCACGATCCTTGCTAAAAATGCACTTATTTATATCGGCCCAAATTATTGGAACTCTCTGAATCATGATATAAAAAACGCCCCATCCATACATTCTTTCGAGAGGAGACTAAAGTCCTTTATATTGCGGTCGTATGACTATGCAGGACGCAACTAGCCATTTTGCCTTCTTTCTCACATACAGACTTACACGTACTCACTTTTTCCTCTTTGAAGAATAAATTGTAATCTTTTGGATGTCTGCTGCCATCTGCGCTTTCGCCAAAAGAGTCAAAGACATGAATGTCTGTCTTATTCCTGTTCTCACGTCCCTTCATTTCATTGCTTTTCTCCTTTCAGACGCTACAATATCACTTTTTTTTTCCTCCACAACTATCATCTGTTTCTCTTGACACGCTTCTGTCGAAGATCTCTGTCTGTTGTGCATTTTCGTTTGCTATTTTGTCTTCTATTTGTTAATCGTTTCCATTCCGTTTTGTCCCGTATGTACAGCCTTTTCTTCAGTAGTTGTTTTGTTGTCTAGTCTTGTTTCATGTTTGTTCGCGTCTGTTAGTCTTGTCCATCCCGTTTTGACCCGTACAGCCTTTTCTCCAGCAGTTGTTTTGTTGTCTAGTCTTGTTCCATGTTGTTCACGTCTATGATAGTAAGTGTATTTATCTGTGAATCTAATTCTCAGTGGGCTTCCAGACTTCTTCCTCTTTTTTTTTTCTCCTTTTGTATTTATGATGCTTCAATTAATATTTCCATTGATGTTATTATTCCAGAGGGGCCCACATTCTACAAGCTCTGTCTTTTTAGTGGGTCTCTCCATTTTTCGCACTTTAAGCAAAGTTATACAATGTCATGTACTTTATTTTGATCACTTCTGTTTTTTTTTAAATACAATATATAATTACTATAAGGTCCTCCTCAATAATATTTGTTTTACATTCTCTTCGATACATAATGTTCTGTTTACCTTATTCTCTGTTGTCAAAAGAAGTGTAACTTATATGTCTTGTCGAAAAATGAAATAAACTTTGAATTGAATTGAATTGAACTATTATAATATATAAACCTACTTTTCTGCTAAGCACTAGTATACCTCAAAATATTCCTTCAGATCATCTTTATTCATATTCCGATTGTGACATCATCATCCTGTGACACTTGACATGACCTGAACAATAAACACAGTTACCAGATTACGTATCTTGGCATTCTTTGCTGTTATTAAGTGCGCTTATACTCATCCCCAAAGCATCACGCGTTCTTTTTGTATGCAAATTTTTGACAAAATTTTGAAGTGGCAATGAATGGGAGAGCGTTGTCTTTATTGTTCGCCTCAAGTCTTACGGGAGGATGACGTCACAACTGGAATAAATGAATAAATAATTATGACCTGCATAATTATTTTAGGGGTGGAGCTTAACAGGACGCAGAAAGAATTTAAAGCAAATACAAGACGCATATTTTCATGAAGTATCTACGATTGATAAAAAAGAGAAGAACCCCAAATGATAAAGCACCACTACAGTATAACATACGATAGAAAATAGGTATACTGCTATAGAGAAGAATCCTCCAAAGAAAAGCCCCCAAATAACCAATGTTAATAAAGAGGTAAAAAGCATGCCATGTAAAATGCAAATTTGAAATCAAAGTTTTGAAAACGGGAAATTGCACCGCAGTAGAAGGGTGACAGAAACGCAATAGATGAATGCGTAATCATGTTCAGAAAGAGCGGGCTCTAAAGAATAAGAACGAGAAACTTGCATGGCAAGCATTATTATACAAACAACTTACTAAAAAAGTGTTTTAATGCGAATTTTCCGGTGCACAATAAGTTGCCTCGTTCTTATGTATGGTTCACTCAATTAGGGGAAACTCCCTTTGTTTCACAGTTATTGAAAGTTTGGAAATGAACTAACGTGAATTTGTAGACATGTATCACACCAGTGTCCAATGATTCCACACAATGAACAATTTCAGTGATTTGAGAATGATTCAAAAGGATTTTTCTCTCGTTTTATCTCGAGTGCTTTTGTAGAATAGTCCGAAATATTATTTCCGTTGACATTGACAGATAGATAGGTTGGTAGATGATTATAAAGATCATTGGTTGGAATTAATAGATGCATACGCAGAGCAGTATATAGGTATCAAAGGCAGGTATAGACAGAGGGATCTAATAGAGGGAGGGATGGACAAATAATATATGAAAAATGAAAGATGGGGAGGGGGAGCGTGCGGCCAGAGGGAGGGACGGAGCGCGCAAATAGAAAGGGGGGGGGGGTAGCCAGGGGCGAAGGTTTTTATGTTTGGAGAGAAACTTATTCTGCCGTGAAGAAGTGGGTCAATAATGAGAACAGGACTAGCAGAAATTCAACGTTTTAAGCAAAACCATAATATTAAAGGGTAATTAATAATTAATAATTAATTATTAATAATTGATAATACAATAATAAAAAATAATACTAATGATAATGATAATAACAACACTAATAATAATAATGATAATAATAATGGTAATGATAATAATAATAATAATAATAATAATAACAATAATAATAATTCATTAATTTGATAAATTGAATCATTATGACTTAAAATTAATTAAGACCTTGCGAATTCTTGTTATCGACCATGGTTCATTATGCACTGCCAAAGTCAACCATGAGGTAACGAGTCGGGAACTCGCCACAGATGGTATACTGCATTCTCTTTGAAATAATATTTCCCCAAAGAACTGGAACTGTCATTGAACTATTTGCCAAATGTGATTAATATCCCCATCTAAAACTCGAGGGAGATAGCTCAATTAGTATTTTTCTTTGTATATATTGAAAAAAAAAATGTTGTTACCATGGCAAGAAGTTGTTCAACGTTGACGACAGAAGTCTTTCGCTCATTCAAAAATTACACTGGTCATATCAAAATTAATGTTAAAAAAAATCAAGGGAGTTGACATAATTCAAAATATATTGGTATGATTTTCGTTAGAAAAGGAGCGATGGATGTAGTCTGTACCAGAGTCGTGTGCACTCACAAGTCGTAACAGCCAACGAGTCATGCATACTGCCCATGAATCATACGGCCCACGAGCTAGACAAGGCCCACGAGCTTGACATCAGTTGAAATAATCATAGGCCCATGAGCTACTAAGTATACAGTCCACGCGCTATAGACGCTGATAGGCAAATAAGGTGAAAGAGTCGGACAATACAGGCAAAAAGGGCCCACTGAGCTTTTGAGGACCTTTTCTGCCTTTAGAGTCGAATGCATAATATAGGCCTTACTTACGTAGTGTATGCCTCATTGATGGGTTTGTTCTACTGAAGACTTTTAGTGTCCAGCGGCTAGTGGGCTTATTTCGCTTGGTGTCTATCTCGTGGACAGCGTATAACTCGTGGGCTTAATGACCGTAGTGGGGCTCATACATAATATACCTGGACTTTTTTTTTTCTATGTCTCTGGCCCGAGGGCCGTAAGACTCGTTGCATTATTACTATAATTCACGACTCACGAGGGGTCTGCATTCTACAAGCTTGGCTTTTTAGCAGTCCCCTCCATTTCCGACCTTTTCTTTGTTATGATTCAGTCACATTTTGTCCATGTATTTCTTCAAATAGTATGTTTATTGATTCATGTAAACAAATGACGTATATCTAAATTTCATTTGGAAATGTAAAAGTTACATTGTACTTAATTTGTTTATATGATATTGTCATATTACTCTAGTATATGCTTTGGCCGGAAATGAAATAAAAATGAAATGAAATGAAATGAAATGAAATGACTCGTGCCTTTGAGTCCGATATGGCCCGATGTCATTTTGTTCTATTGACTCCTCTTTCTTCCTTTTCTTTTCTTTTCTTCTTTTTCTTTTTCTTCTTTCTCCATTAAATAAGATGAGGGGTGTATCTCAACAAGTTAATCACACGACTCCTGATGCCTATTATACAACTCACTTTAGGTGAATTCTGATAGAGCCCCTTTAAATGTCCAAAATGCAAAAAAAGAAAGAAGAGTAAATAAAAATAAAATAAATGTATTGATTTGTCCTCACCGAAAACTGGCTGATTTCATATTCTTGGTCTTGTATACTAGTATACTAGAGCCAAGATGTCCGATTTGACGGTGTTCCAACATTACCATTGTCTGTAGCACAAAAAGAAGGAACAAAATAACAAACAATATAAATCACCATAGTTCAAAGGCATTTTTTTTTCTTTGCAGAACATTGCCTCTTTAAGATTTTAGTTTCTGTCGGCATGATTCTGTGATAGGATCAGGGCGAGCCATTTAATTCTTTCACGAATAGGACACCTCTATTTACGTTTCCTGGTTCTATTATCTTTTATCGATATAGAGATATGAAAGCCTCTAGAGAAACAATATTTTTTTTTTTTTGTTGTCGACGGGGGAAGTTTCGCAGCTCTACACGCCTGGGAATCCCACTCGTTGTATTTGCCTTTTTTTTTCTGTAAATATTTTTTTCCTTCTTCTTTTTCCTTTTTTTCTGATTTGTTTCATCTAATTGTATTTTGTATGTATGTTTCATGTACATGTGTATATGTTTTGAAAAAAAAGTATGTCATTTTTACCTCATGATGCACGGACATGAGGAAAAACAGCCGTCTGGCTGAATCATGAGCCGTGTTGAAATGAATAAATGAAATGAAAATGAAATGAAACGAACACGGGTTTCACCTTTCCTTGACAAGGGTCGCTTTTGTTTCTTTTTTTGTTTGAATTTCACCTAAACAGAGAGAAAACCTTGATCACTGGTTAAAGGGATGGTATAGTATTGGTGGAGATGAGGATTGGGCTTTTAACTTTTTGCGAGATACCAAGAAACCATTTATATAGTACAGAGCATGCCATTCTAAAAGGAATTCAAAGTTTAGTTGATGAAAATCTGATTTGGAATGGCTGAGACATCCAAAAACAAAGTTAAACAAAGCCATTGTAATAAAAGGTGGGTCCAACCTTTTAATAGGAATGCTCTGTTTTTGGATAAATCAAACATTTCAAAACCAATTTTCAATTTATAAACATTGAATTCCTCTAGGAATTACATGCTCTTTCCCATTTCATAAGAGTTTTCTCATTATCTCAACAAAATATGTTAGAAACCTCAAATTAGGCCTCAACCAAAACTATACAATCCCTTAAGTATAATCATAAAAATGCATAAGATGAAACCGTGTGTCCACGGATGATTATTTACAGGTGTAAGACCTATACCGTATGCCCCCCCCCCAAAAAAAAATACAACGGGACCCTCCGCAATGATAACTTTCAAAATAATGAATCAATCCAAATACACTTTCAGGGTACGAAACTATAACTCGTTGCCCACATCTTACAGAAAACGCCATTCAATTTGCTTTAGTGGTCAAAGAGATATGAGGAATTTTGTAGAGCATGTCAGGGATCTCTTCCCTCCAAGTTCTGTCTATTGTGTTCACACACAAGAGCATCCAAGTGCTAAACTTGGAAGAATCAGACTCATGACATGCTCTACAAAAATCCACATTTCTCTGTGACCGCTTAACCGAATTGAATGGGGTTTTCTGCAAAATAGAGCTAAGATGTTAAATTTTAAGACCCTGAAGTTCAATCATACATGAATTTGGTGTTATCAATGCGAAAAGGTGACTGTAATTTTTTTTTGGGACATACTGTACACACAGAGGGATGTGCATTGCACACGGGTCGCACACGCAAAGGCAAAAGGACTTTGAAAACCGCTATAATGCCCTCATGATATTCACTCACCACCAATATGCCTGGACTGGGATTCCCCGCGAATTACTTTTGGCTGTATACGTTTTTTTTTTTTTGGTGTTTTTTTTTTTTAACGAAAATTCGTTGCTCTCTAGCCAGCGTAGAAGTAGAAAGCCATTAGAACACTGGTAATCTTTATGATAATTGGGTCCCAGTCTTCACGAAGATTGACCCTCCCCATCGACTGAGCTGTGTGAAAAACAAGTCAATAGGGCCTATACTTGCTAACTGTGAAACTGTCAGTATATTTTTTTCCTTTCAGCTCATTTCATGTGATATCATTTCATTTCATTTCATTTCGTTTCATTTCATTACATTTCATTTCATCTCATTTCATTTCATTTCATTCGTTTTTCATATCTAACAAAATTACATGCAATCGCAAACACAGCATGATCTTATGGAAGCAAAACATTTCAAATATTTACTTCTGTAAGTGAATTGTTATGATAAAGGTATTAGCAGAACCAAGCTTAAATTACATGGAATCAGTGTAATAGAACCATGCCTATACCGTATGAGGACTTCGTGTATTAGGAGGGGTGTTTGATAGCGAGTGGAAAAAAAAAAAACTTTCCTTGTTTTATTCCTCGACTTTGAGATTGTCATTATCAGGCAGGTGGTTCATGTCGCTTAACATACCTACCATGTCTGACTGCTGTTTGCGATAAGGCCTATGTGACCAAATGTCATTATGTTCTTTCGACTTCTCTCATTTCTCTCCCCCCCCCCCCCGGTAGTCCGTCCTCATCCTGGCTCCTTCTTATATTCGTCTTCATTTTCTGGGAGTCAATGAGGATCAGGGGCATGATAATATGATGTCTACCGACTCATTAGTACGATTTACGGTGCATGAATTTCTACACAAAATTTTAGAGCCCAAAGCTTCCCACTCCATTATGCAAATACCAGAATTGATCATTTATTGTTCTCGATCGCTAAGAACTTACAAACTTCTTAAGTCTATATACTTGTTCTTGCGTCAGACTATCAAAACGATGTGTATATATAGTACAGCCCGTCTAATAAAACATGGTGTCCGATTTTACGGTAGGCCTACAACATGCATTCCGAAATGAGCATCGTCTGCAGCGAACCCCCTAAAAAAAAAACAAAAAAAAAAAAAAAACACCCACTAAAAACAAACAAACAAACAAACAAACATACATACAAAAACAATATTGACATCTTTCCCCACTTTTCATGGCTTAAATGACATTGCCCTCTTCAAACTCTAATTTCTTTGGTATGGCTCTGCTATTATACTGTATAGATGAAGTCGATTTCTTTCACAGAATAATGTCACGTTGGACCTATAGGATCATGCACTCATTGCCCGGACTATTATCCAGAACAGACTGGTTTTCCATCCCCTCAAGTGCTGGTGGTGATCAAATATCATCGACATCCCGCTACTATAATGTATTCGAAATAACAAACACGAAGACCTACAGTACATGTCTAATAAGAACACACGTCAGAAACAGGAAGACATCGGATACACAGGTATACACGCATACTTGAACCTGAGCTGTGGTACTGGGGATTCCCCAATAATGGCTACGCGGTTTTGGATAGCGAAGAAGTCACGTGATCGCAAAGTGACGTTCTCCCTGATGCATCCAGCCTTTTTCGCTTGTATTGTGATTGGATGCACAATGCATGCAAAGCATGCATGTTTGCAGAGGAGCTGAGAGATTTGTGTGGCAGTGAGCCAACAGTCGGATCCGTGTTGCGCCGTTTCATGGTTTCATCGTATCAGATGCTTTCCTCAAGCTGTGAGTATGGTAAATTATGTGGTGGACAATATTTGGTTGCTTCATCGGGATGAGAATAGTGAGTGCATGGAGAAACGGGTTTTCTATCAAAATCCTGTCATCTTTCAGATCATAATGATATGAATATGATCCCATAATAGGTGGTTGAAGATGTTTACCTTTCGTGTGAAGAGTGTGAAGAGCGCACCTGTTCGCGTGCCTCTATGTGCGGATATTTACGATGGCCCACCGAGTTCGGTGTGATGGGACCCATCTCGAATGTGTTAATGTGATATTTTGCTCGCTGTCGGCGCATCATGTCTGCGTCGGCGGCTGTTGGAGTGTTTCAACTAACTGTTTAGTACATGTCATGTCGTGCTGCAGTTCGCCAGATTGTCCCTGAAATCTGAATGCCACACGGGGCGTTGATGGTCATAGTCACAAGTTTGATATGTTGTTCGGGAAGTTGCCGGCCTTCGGGTGGGATGGAAACCAAATGTGATACAATTGTACTACACTATCATATGTGCCACCAAGCCAAGACGGATAGAGCTTAAGAGTTTTTACCCACCTTTCAAATTGGCTTTACTTAATTAGATAACCAGTCTATATCAGTTTCAGTGTCAATATCTCAGGAAAATATTCAACAAGGGAAAAAAGAATCTATGCAGATTTAAAAGTTACTATATCCAAATACAAAAAAAAAAAAAAAATTAAACGTGAAATATTAATCACCTAGCTGCGCGTGCAAAGCTGTCATTATGACGTCCTGTGACGATCAACGCAACGGTCAATTTGCAGTAGTGTTCAGTTGGTAACAAAATTTTGCAAAGTGTGCCTATATGTTGGGGCCACATGAAAAAAAAAAAAGGCTTTTAAAGTCATAAGCCCTAATATGAAATCGGTTGAAGAGAAATAAGGTATACCCGAATAAATTTCTAGACCAAACTGTTCATAAAAACCCCCCAAAACGATTAAGACTAAGTAAGCCTACTTATGGTAAGTAAGCCTACTGCATGGACAAGCGGTCACATTGAAGGAAACTAAAGTTATAATCCAAATGCCGATGAGTGCAGCTTTCTTTTAGTGTCAGGGTGGCATAAAAACACATGATTCAAAACATTGATCGGAGGTTGCGGAAGGTGAGAAATTTATCGGACACCTTAAAAACGTCACACTCGAGAAGAAAGATAGGTACCATGGAACCATGCCGCGAGACAGACCAACGGAATTTCAAACGTTCAGTCAAAACACAAACACATACAGACACACACACACACACACATCAAAAAGGCTTGTAGAGTAAAAGCCTATGCAGAGTAGACCTGCGATCCTGACCAGGGACCTCGCCAGAATGCAAGACTTCACTTGGTAACATGATAAAAAAAGAACAAGAAGACTAAAAATAATTATGCTAATCACTTTGTGTGCCACAGATGCTTAGGTGATTGCTTTAAATTTCGTTGAAAGAAAATATGTAATTTTAAGTTCATTTGGAAGTTCATTCAATTATTTGGTTCAGTGAGCATAGTTTTTTTTTTTTCGTAAAAATTGCTTTAGTACGTGGAAGGTGCACATGGTACGCATGACAAACGAGTTGATGAATATGAATTGTGTTATTTCTTGAAAATATTTGTACAAAAAAGTCCGGTACTTGGCCAGTGAAACATTAAATTGCCACAAAGTAATTCGCTTATTTTCAAGATTTTGTATCTTATAAAAACTTCGTAAAGGTGTGAGGTGAATATCCAGTATGATTCATAATTCTAATGTTTAGCTATTATTTGCAGAAGAAAAAGTGAAACATTTATAGAAAATTCCAGAAGTAAATCCCCACAAAAAGGAGTGGAATATACAATGTATACCTTGAATAGCATAGCTAGGAAAGTAGTATATCATTTCATTAACAATTCCTGTCCTGGATTTTACTTAAGTATTATTTTAGTTGATATGGGACTTGCTGAGATAAATCACTATCAATGAAGGCCTAACACACTATTATGGACTCAATGTAGATGGATACTGTTTATCTTGACGGACATAGGAAGCATAACGAATTACTGAGAAAAAAAAAACTGCAGTTAGTTTTCAAATATCATAGAGATAACTTGTTTGCAAAGATCCGAGATTGGACAAAACCATATGCCTTCTTTAGTCATTATTTACGATTATCTCTGCATTCTTTTTTATTTACTGAAAATACTGTATATTTTATCTTATTTTGTGTTTCTGTGAATGTATACTGCTCAATGCAAATGCTTATGCGTATCTCCATTTATGTCATATACTCTTATATATTATCGTTTTATATCACTGCACTTGTTATTCTTTGTCTTTGTACTTTTGAAATTTGTATTCAGTTTGTATTTGATTGAATGCGGAAATGAATTAAATCAAATCAAAATATAAAGATATAAGAAATATTTGCAAGGATTGTGATTTTGATGAGATAGAAAAACAGATTTGTATCACCTGCAAAGCAAACAATGGAAAACATAAAAGCTGAGTTTTTGATATAGCATTTCTGTACAGTAATAAGAGCGGACCTATAAACAGGGAACCTGCAGTGCAGATGGGATACCGCAAAATATCAGTTTGGAAACTTGGAGTCGTGGCTATGAATATAACGACGAAACAATTTTGTCATATAATCATATAATTCTATAATGATTTATCTTGTAAAGTGAAGTATGGATTGATCTATCGTGTCAAACGATGTTGCAAAATCAAGAAAAAAAAAATCCAGTGCTATCATATGAAAAACATTTCATGAGCTATTTTGTCAATGAACGCAAGACGTGAGTTGTGTTGTTGTTTTTCTTTCTAAATTTAAACTGGGAATCTTGCATTTAGAAGGTATTAAAACAAGGGTTGCGTTTTTAAAGGGATGGTACAGTATTGGTGGAGTGAGAATTGGGCTTTTAACTTTTTGCAAGATAACAAGAAAACACTTATGATATAGTACAGAACATACCATCTTAAGAGGAATTCAAAGTTTATTTGATGAAAATCGGGTTTGGAATGACTGAAACATCCAAAAACAAAGTAAAACAGAGCAATCGTAATAAAGTGTGGGTCCCACACTTTATCAGAATCGCTCTTTTTTGGATATCTCAGCCATTTCAAAAACAATTTTCATCAAATAAATATTGAATTCCTCATAGAATTACATGCTCTTTCATATCTCATAAGAGATTTTTCATTATCTCACCAAAAAATGTAAGAAACCTGAAATCAGTTCTCAACCAAAACTATACGGTCCCTTTAAACAAGCCTTTCAAAGAATTTTAGAAAAGGAGGTTAAAGGGGAAGGCTAGTAACTGATCAGTGGGAATCAGTGGAAATGCTGGGAGATGATTGTTCCAATCCTTATGGGATTCATTCAAGAGTTCATTGTATATCTATTGTTGTGTGAAAATGATTTGCTTCAGAACGGTCTCATATTCAAGTAGTGTGCAGATTAATGCTCCGTCACTGACCAGGGACGCTAACCTGGAAGCATTAAACTGCATATTACTTGAATATGAGACCATTCTGCAGCAAATCATTTTCACACAACAATAGATATACAATGAACTCTTGAATGAATCCCATAAGGATTGGAACAATCATCTCCCAGCATTTCCACTGATTCCCACTGATCAGTTACTAGCCTTCCCCTTTAAAAGAAAAGTGGGATGACATGTACTCTTGAGATCTGTTGCCCTTTTATATGTAAATAGGGACGACTGTCTCTCACAATAGACAAGACAAAATTAGGAAAAAAGTGAGTGGCGAAATTCAGTTTCAATTTCAGTTCAGTTCAGTTCAGCTTATTTTTTTTTTTTCCTTGAAGCAAGAGGTGAGTACAAAGTATAATATAATATAAAGCATGCTTAAAACAATCACATGGTTTGATTAATTTCAAGCAAGGAAAAAACAAATACAAAACTAAAAGTGTGTCGCATAGAATATAATAAGATATGATATCATAACTGAGAACACCTATAGTCATGCTTTGAAGGATAACAATAAAGTAGGTATTACGGAAAAAGAGTGGTCCACTAAAAAGCTAAGCTTGTACGATGGATCACTCAAAACGTGATGAATAAGTATACATCATCATTATTCAAACCGTAATCATTTTAAAGCGCAGAAAATACAATTTCAGGCGAATCTAGCAATGTTCAAGTTGCAAGCACTGTTGATATTCGATGAGCCGTGTTATACCCGACAGAAGAATGATGAAAAATAAAACACAACAAAAGAAACTCACAATAGTAGGTATATACATACACACATGCGTGTGCATTGCCTAAACTCGTAAAAAGGAGAGCAAAAAACAACAAAGCAAAACAAAACCCCAAAACAAAACAACAACAACAACAACAACATGTGAATACATTAACAAAGGACGCGATATGGTACAAGGAAGACAACACAGTATCATGTTGATAACGTTTTTAATAAGAAAATTTGCAATTCCGTCATAATATTTAATCCAAATATTTCATCAGATTACTAACAATATTATCATTTCATCTTCGACAATCGGAATACAAAATAATGGTAATGATAATTTTGATGAAATATGTTCATTTCGCCTAATGAGTGAAATTCTCGATGCATGGGTACATCATAGATTTCATTGACAAGACGTGGCCAAATTTCTACAAAAACGTATTTGAAAGCTGTCGTCTTATTTTGCGGGGTTGTCAATTTTAAGGCAATTCATTATCATGTTAATGTATGGATAAGGACGTTGTTATTGGTATCATACATTTTTTTCAGCGCTTGATAAATCACCTTCCACTCTACCCATGACAACAATAATTTTCATTAACTATTTGTCAAATCAATTTGAGAAATACATTATTTCACTTAGCTAAACGCAATGAAGATGAAGATGCATGTTACGGTATACTGAATATAATTATCACCAGGGAGGTGAGACCTCCCTGATAATGTGATATCATGGAGACTTATGATAAAGTCTACAGCGGTATATAGGAATCTTCCCGTATTTACAAAAGAGTCTGTTTTTCTTATCAATTAGACTTGGGAAGTAAATTTATAACCTGATTGTCGGGGTACTTTTTATGGTTTGATCAGGATGTCGCGAGACAAAACGGTGTTGAACTGAATTAATTGTCAAAATGTTTCTATAGAAATCGAAAAATAGCTTATATCGTTTTGATCGTAGACAATGGACCAAGCAACATAAACCAATCTTTCCCCTCCAGTCTATCAATGATTGACTCTGAGATGATTACGGAAACTGTAGAATCAGTCGACAGATTATTTTAGACAGTTTGAAGATTTGGAAGAAGTGCATATTCACAAAGGGAGATAATCAGTAATCATCGGAAACTATACTACAAGGCCCCGTATTATGAAGATTATAATTGATTGTATCGATTTCTGTGGTAAGTCAATGGCATGTGTGAAAAGGATATTTATAGTTGATTGTATCTTTTGATAAAACCTGGCCCAGGTGTGATAGCGGGAAATAGGTTGTTTTGGATATGATGTTATCAATTAGAGTAGATAAAATATCGGTTAATCTATTGTAGGTTTCCTGAGGAAAGGAGTAAACAATTTAGACGAATTTTGATAGTTTTAATAAACTGTTATCATTGTAGTTAAAAGATTTAAATTGAAATGAACATAAAGTGTGAATATTTTGTTGAAGGGATTATTTCTGTACAGACCATGAAATAACACTGGGCACACTCAAGAAAATTCGAACTAGGTGGTCTGTTGATTTCCCAAATTATGATTCCTTTGTTTAGGGATTTATCTCTATATACTAAATTTGTCTGATTGCCGACAGTCTAAGTTTGTTTGTTTGTTTGTTTTTTTTCTTTAGATGTGAAAACCTAACCCACCTCCTTCCTTCCAGCAGTGTCCTGAGTCTGCTGTTGGTAATCAGTTTCAAGCGGTAGATTTGAAATCCAGAGGAAATTGACGTGGCATGTTCTGCATTAGCCACGGTACACTGAGGCCAATAACACCATGTGTGAATCTTAGTTCATCAGTAAATGAAATAAATTGATCAAGATTTTTTTTTTTTTTAATCTAAACTCCTTATCTTAAAATGAGAGATAACAAAGAATTGATTAGGGTTAGAATGAGATAATAAAATGAGATCTCTTTCCAGATAGTAACATGTATAGATATTGTTTGAGCATGGGCGTCATTCGGATCAAAATCGAGCTTTAGTTCGTTGTTTTCTGAATTCATTTAATGTCAGGGTTGTCTATATTTTCATTGTTTTTGGATATTTACATAATATACTACTACCTTCAGCAGATTGTGTATCTATAGGTATAGGACATTATCATTCGTATCAGAAGTATGAAATAGGACACCCATACAGTTGTACCATGGTTGCACCCTAGAATATGGGTTGTAAATGCTTGAATGCAAGACGTAAATAAGCGATGTGATATACTCAAATGTTAAAGGGGCCCTGAAATCCAAATGCATGTTGATTAGTGTTGATTTATGATACCCTCAACATCACTTTTGCGGTAAAACAAATATCTAGAAACATTTCATATATTTTTAACGGTTTTTTCTTCCTTTTTTCTTCAGATTACTTGGGAACGCACACAAAAAAATCCTTCCAAACCAATAAATATTAATATTCTTGAGATGACCTCATCTGTCAATCATTGCTAAAGTACTGAAATGTTTAAAAAAAAGACATTGGAATGCACCTTCCTCTCGACACAGCATAATTTGCATGTTTCTGTCATGTTAATGTGACTAACAAAAGACTGATGAGACAAATTGACAAAAAGACAAATTGACAGATGAGGTCATCTCAAGAATATTAATATTGATTGGTTTGGAAGGATTTTTTTTGTTGGCGTTCCCAAGTGATCTGAAGAAAAATAGAAGAAAAAATCGTTAAAAATATAGGGAATGTTTCTAGATATTCGTTTCACCGCAAAAGTGATGTTGAGAGTATCATAAATCAACACAAATCAACATGGGCAATTCCATGGGAATGTGGACATGGCACTAAAATTTCAAGTTTATCATGGCAAAACAATTACTCATTATGTATTGCCCATATACTGAAGATAAAGAAACTCGAAGAATTATATCATCGGTCAAATATTTCCCGAGAAACAGCTACAAATTTTTTACAATTTTTCACTCATCCAAATTGCTAAAATGCATGCTTAACTCGATATACATTTTTTTTAATAGAAAAATTCTTCTAGCACTTCACTCAATTTATTTTAAAGAAGCAAATTGGTTCTACTTCAGTCTCCCATGAGGAAATTTCTATGCCACCTTCAAAAAATTTTAATCACCACATGAAAGTTCAGCCCTTGAGCCATGTAACGCGAGTTACCAAAACAAGAAATATTTTTCATTCTGAAGGAAGCAGTGGAGGTAATTTGTTGGGAATCATAATTTTCTAAATTCATCACACCCTGATACTGTACACAGGATATATATGTTGACTTGAATAAACACTGTCATCACATTAAAAAATGTCAATGAAAAGTGTAACGTGAGTTACAGCCATGTAACTCTGAGCCATGTAAAACTGAGCCATGTAACGCGAGTTACCGGCATGTAACGCGAGTTACCAACTATAAGCACAAGTTTCCACCAACATAAGCAAATTTTAACACTTAATTGAGCTAGATTGTGGTGAAAACAATCAAATCCAGTGTTATACACACTATGCTGGACTGAAACAAAGGAGGGTAGCCTAATTAACTGTCATTGTATAATACTAGCATCAAGGCCACTGATCACATGCCACATTGAAGAGTCTAGCCAGGCTTTAACTGCATGTGTACGTATGTACATCCAGCAGTGAATGAGGTTAACATAAAATTTATCTTCTGAATTTCCTGCATCATATTACAGAATTTTTATTACAGAATGCTATAAAGCAACAAGTGCTGGTTCTAATCCTTATTCGGTGGTCTAGTGAAGATGACGCCTATCCGGAGATCAGAAGGTTGTGGGTTTGAATCCTGCTCGAGTATGTATGCCCATGATTTTTTATCATGGCTACTAATAAAACACTGATCAATTCAGTGCTTATTTACGTTGATGTAGGGCAATTTGTCAATCAGTTGCAATAAAAACATCTCAACGGAAGAATTTCTGAATTTGAATAATTACACAGTACCCGCTGCATGATATAAGGATTAGAACCAACACTTCCTGTCGGGCGGAAGTTCAGTGGTCTAGTGGAGATGATGCCCGTCCAGAGATCAGGAGGTCTTGGGTTCGAATACTGCTCGAGTATGTACGCCCATGACTTTTTTTTTTTATCATGGCTACTACTAAAACACTGATCAATTGAGTACTTATTTACGTTGATGTAGGGTAATACAAGATGTAAGCCAGTTCGTAAAACACTGTAGCTGATGTACACATTGGTACAAATGACCTTTCTTTTTTCTCAGTTGGTTCGGCACTTCACTCGTTTTCAAAGCGGCATAATGCATAAGCTTGCCCGACATAACAATTTATGGAATTCATGTTCAAAAAAAGAATGAACTTGCATTTAGATCAGGGGATCAGAATACTCCCATCAGTCAATAATTTAGCAGGCATCCATTTCATTGTTTTGTATTGAATGCAGTACCTAATAGCTTATTTCCTTTTATATTGCGAAATACCATTCTTGCTGTCAGGTGGATGTGCTGGCAAGCATCATTTAGATAAGGATCACATGAATAATCATCGCATCACAGACGCTTACCTCAGTGAATTTACAAACCAAAATGCCTGTTGGTACAAATGACCTTTTTCTGCTCATGCGCAAAGTGGAATTACAAACTGGTCTATTTGTCAATCAGTTGCAAAGAAATGTACTAGTTTTCACTCCTCACAAATACAGGATTTTAATTTTTGAAAGATTGTAAGCTTTTTTTGTAAACTTGTAGATAGGGTTTGATACTTTTATGTTTTGTTTTAAAAAGACTTTCAACATTTTTAATCTTTACACTCTGAAAATTAGGGTATACATGTATATATTCAAACATATTCAGGGTCTCTATGAGGATTGAAGCTCTTATTAGTTTTAAACACATTCTTTTCTATCAATTGGGTTTATTAGTAAAATATTTGTTTAACATTTATTCATTTTACTATCTACAAAAATAAGCATCTCTCAAAATATTCAACACAAGATTCAGTGCCATCAGAACAGTTGTATGTCATCAATTTGTGTCACCCTGTGTTAGTGGACATACTGTAACGCGAGTTACCGTAACGCGAGTTACCGATATAAAGGCTCCCTACATTTTACCAGATCATTGTTACTCAACTTTGATAGTGTTAATTCATGAGTCCTAACCCTATATCAATTCAAGGTAGGAAAACTTTTATCAAGATTGTCTAGTATGAGGAGACTTTCCAAAAAGAGGCCTTTATAGAATTGACCATGTCCTTTTTGTGTAACGCGAGTTACCAAAATTAAATGATTCAAGAATCCCAACATGTTTGTCCTTTATTTTTCTTTTTGGATTCATTTAGTTGGTGTATGTCTACTTAACCCATGATGAAAAAAGTAACTTGTAGATCCTACCAATTACAAAGATATTGGCACATTATCCCATAAATGTACCCATTATTTGTAACGCGAGTTACCGTGGAATTGCCCACATGCATTTGGATTTCAGGGCCCCTTTAACGCACACAATAATATAAACATCGTGAGCAGTCATTGCAGACATTGCAACAACATGTTTATACAAAAATGAAATACGATTCTCGTACACCATTGTAGTGATATCTGAATTGAAAACGACAGATGATGAGAAAATATTGAGAACATGATATAAAAAAAAAAGACAGAAAAGATAACAAGATATACTGGAATCCCCCTTTGCCTAACCGGATCATAACAGGCATGATTCCATGTTGCTATGATTAAAATTGACATTGCCGGTAAACGTGGAAAATATGCTCTGTCTTTGGGAAGATGCATTCCGTACTTTAGTCCTGACTGACTAATGGCGTCACTGGCAGAATCTTGGGTTGAAAGTTTTTTGTTTTGTTTTGTTTTGTTTTTTCCTTGGGGGGATGTGTTTGTGTGTGCAAGTGAGCGTATATCCAATTAATCTGGAGAGCAGTATCATAAGACACTACACAAATATTTTTAGATACCACAGTATACTTATGGCCACGATCAGGGTATTATGAATCGACACAAGTCAACGCATGCATTCGTGCTGTATGGAGGTGGACACGGATGTCTGTATTTTCGGAGTGCAAAGTTATCAGGAAGCTCTATATCACGTTTGGATGAACGGTAATGCTTATTAGGCCGCAGTCACATAATGTACACGGCTTTTCTTCAGACAGCGTATAAATAGCGTACAGTATTGTGGCGGAGTTTATAATAGTGAGTTCTTTGTAAAGCTTACGGAATGTATCTGTGTTCGTATGGGCATGAAGGAGGTTCAAGAGATGGAGTTTCAGCTGGCAACAACAGTTTATTATTCAAACAGCTGTCAGTTTTCTATGGATGTACAAGTTTAATTAAGTTTTGTTATTCATTGTATTAAACACGGAATGCAGAAATAAATTAAACTGAACTGAATTGAAGTCCACCGGTGTATTTCTGCCTTTGATAATCGGGGTTTGAAAGCCGCATGTCTTTCTGAGCAATCATACGAACAAATTCGTTCGATGATAATGATATTGTTGACGATAGAGAGGAACAAAAACAAAAACAACAACAACAACAACACCCATGAGATACATTTTCCAATAGACAAAAGTGTGCACTTTGTGACAAAGTAAATGCACTTACATAAATAATATTTCAATTCAATTCAATTCAAACTTTATTTCATTTTTCGAAAAGAACATAAACATTTCACTTTCATTGGTAACAGAGAATAAGGTTACATAATCAAAACAAAGTAAAATTGAAAAGAGAACATAATTGTGGAACCTTGGGGTAACAAATAATGTTGTAATGAAAATTGACTGAAGTGATATAGACGATATACATTACACAAAATATCGAAAAATGGAGGGACCCACTAAAAAGGCAATGCTTGTAGAATGTGGGCCCCTCAGGTACAGAATGTCAATAGAAAATGAACTGATGCAAAAAGGGGAAAAAAGATCGGGAATAAAGTCAGATTAAAAAAAAAGGTCTGGAAGCCCAATAAGAAGACAGAGTAACGGACAGACACACATACACAGGCGAATGAACATTAAACGAGACTGAGACGACAAAACTTATGAAAGGGGACTTCAATACAAGACAGAACGAGACAAGGTTGACATAATAGGAAGACAATACAGCGGACAGAAAGGAAAAACAGATCCAGCGATCCTCGACAGAACTATGTCGAAAAAATATTGGGATGCGAGGAAGGGATACATAAATATGGAAAAATAGAGAGAAATAGATGCGGAGGTACTACAAGTAGAA
The DNA here is from genome assembly GCF_964275005.1 of Diadema setosum. NCBI lineage: Eukaryota > Metazoa > Echinodermata > Echinoidea > Diadematoida > Diadematidae > Diadema > Diadema setosum. The sequence goes on along the minus strand of NC_092701.1, from coordinate 21,344,079 downwards.
TTGAATCTACTCAGTAAGAGTCTCAGTACAACAGGGACGAGAAAATATGTGAGAATATTATTGGTAATCAAAATTCTTCGGAAAAAATTAAAATGAGCCATCAGGCTGATTCACTTCTGTAGGAACATAACATTGCAATAGAAACAACTTTAATCTCCTTTTAAATGAAAATATAGAAGGTGAATTTTTTATGTCATTGTTCAGAAAATTCCAATACGTTGGGCCAGTATAAATAAGTGTGTTCTTAGCAAGAATCGTTCGTAAGTGAGGTAAGTGAAATTCATTGGAACGTCGAGTGGGATAGTCATGGAATGATTGATTTCTTTGAAACATAGAATCGAAAATGGAGGGGAGTGAGTTGTTGCTGTACGTATACATAAATTGCCCCAAATTAAATAAATACAAATCTTTGATTTTTAGCAGCTTATTTGCGGCAAATAACATATTTGAGTGGGAGGGTATGAAAGGATAACTGATGACACGGAGAGCTTTCTTTTGTAGAAGGAACACTCTATCCAGTAGGTTCTGGTGAGTGTTGCCCCAAACTAAAACGCCATAATTAAGATATGGCAATATCAGTGACGAATATAACATGAGTAATGATTTTTGTGGGATATACAATTTCATTCTATTTATAACACCTATATTACGTGAGATTATGTTGGATATATAATCAATATGTAACTTCCAGGAAAGTTTGTCGTCAACAATAATTCCAAGGAATTTAAAATGTGAAACTTGTTCTAAATGAAAATCATTCAAAACTATAGCTGTACTCAAAATGTCAACAGTATTACTAAAAATCATATATTTCGTTTTTTGGGTATTCAATGATAATTTATTGGCTCTTACCCAGTTATTCACTTTTTGTAATTCAGTATTGACTTTTTGAACAACATAATGACAATTATTGTAATGTCACTGATAACAAAAGGACGAAATACAGATTGTACATCAATGAGAGTGAAAGAGCTTGCGAGACAACAAGTGACACTCCATTAGGTCCATTTTGAGTTCGTATTCAATTATACTATTATACAATTATACTTGATTTTGTTTGCAGGTATATAATCAAAAAGTCTCAAGTCATAAATGTGTGTTTACTTCTTATTACTCAGAACTCGCAGATTTGTGGCAGAAAGTGATCAATGACATCCCTTTCCTCGAGTGAAACTGAACTGATCGAACACACCAGAATGGTAAGGAGCAATTTGGGAAATTTTCATAAGATCAGCTTGTGTATAGTTCAGAAACTACCGGTGTATAGGACGCTGTTGTGCCATACAATAAACTTATTATGCAACCGAATTATGGTGAATGGATGAATATTTTGTATAGTTTAATTCTTTATCGACACAGGTTTAAATGGTGATCAAAATAAATGGTGATTGTCGACACGCGTTTCTTTTTTTTTATGAATAAGGTCATCAAAATATTTGGTAATAGAGATATAATCTGCGACATTCTGTATCATTCAAGCTGCGTAGATAGGTTAAAGGGGATGGCTAGTAACTGATCAGTGGGAATGCTGGAGGATGATTGCTCCAATCCTTGTGGGATTCATTTAAGAGTACATTATATATCTATTGTTGTGTGAAAATTATTCGCTTCAGAATGGTCTCATATTCAAGTAATGTGCAGTTTAATGTTTCCAGGTTTGCATACCTATACAGTGACGGGCATTAATTTGCACATTACTTGAATATGAGACCGTTCTGAAGCAAATAATTTTCACACAACAACAGATATATAATGTACTCTTAAATGAATCCCACAAAGGATTGGAACAATCATCCCCCAGCATTCCCACTGATTCCCACTGATCAGTTACTAGCCATCCCCTTTAAGATAATTATAATGTCTTCTTAAATCTCCTTCACTTAGAAGCCTCAAAATACAGAAGCTTTCCTTCATACTGAAAGTTATGGAATCTTTCAAGTTTTATATTGTGTATTCGAAGATGATGATTGCTCTGAATCACGTGAGTCATATTAGATTAGGTCATGATGGTATACATCGCCTCAAAAGTCTCACATTCTCTTGTACACAGATCTTTAAACAAACCTTGCTTTTATATTTGCATTCAAGAAGATAAAGAGAAATTCTAACGTACATGTATATAGCGTATCTTAGCGCATATAGCAAAATATCGATAAAACACGACAAATATAGATTTAATACAGTAATCATGGTGTATGTATGAACCATTGGGAAAGCATTGAGAATACAGCTTCACCCCATTTTATATGCATGAACACATTATGGTTGTGAAAGATGTTTACGTTTCAAGGCAGCAAGCTAAGATTGAAATTCAACACCTTCTTACTCTCAGAAATATTTCCCGTGCTATATTGTAATTTTCTAAATGTTCTGAGTGTTTACTTTGATAGAGTTACAACTATACAACTTCAACAAGGAAAATGAGCGCTTTAAAGGAGACCTCCGGAAGATTTTTCAGACTTTTGTATCTATCGGCGGTTTTCGTAACATATTCAAGTTGTATGCATACCTTTAAATCAAAGGTTGTTCGTGACAACCTGAAAGCTTGACTGAGGCTTGTTCGACATAGCAACAAGTAATGCATGCAGACGGGATTCAAGCAATTCAATTTCATTTAAGAGGAGCAGGTTAATGGAACAGCTTTTATACGTTCCCGGAAATGAAACATCCATAAAGTTGAATACACATAACGGAAAACGGTCTATTGGTCACACTGGGTACAGAGTTAAAGAATATAAAGTAATTAATCTAAGGAATGAATATATTTTCAAAATTCATAACAAATCACAGTGAACAAGGATGACATAGCTTCATCACCTTCACATAACAGTACATGATTAGGTGCTCGTGGAGGCAGAACAAAACAAGACAGCATGCATAATTTTTTACACAGGTGAACTTGTTAAGCAAACGTTATTGATAACATTGATACATTACTGGAATTTGTGAGCCTCCTATTATATATCATCATCTTTGTTGAGTGTAATAGGTTGTTGTTGCTTTTTTCCCCCCAGAGTATTCGTTTGTCTCCCCGAGGACCACAATAGATTTGAGAAAGCTATACATGACACCATCAGTTTGTGTACATACAATGTAAAATCTATAAATTGTATGGAATATTCCTTTAAAGGTTATTTAGTGAATCAAAGGTACAGTTTCGGTTGAGATGAGGCATCAGATATCTTCAGGATTCAGGTTTCTTTCATGATTTTTCGAAGATAATTGGAACAGAGCTGCCAACTAGTACTGATTTTCAGTAATTTCTACTGAAATTGGACAAGAATACTGAAGGTTACAAGCAAATTACTTATTTTAGAAATCATTGTCTATGATAAATTCTATAACACTGTTAAGGATTACTGATTTTCACTCAAAAAAGGTGCAAATTACTGATTTTCAGCCATCATAGTACTGAAAGGCTTTTACAAAAGTTGGCAGCTCTGTTGGAAACCTCTTAGGAAATATGAAAGAACATACAATTCTAAAAGGAACTCAAAGTTTATTTGTTGAAAATCGGTCTTTAAATGGCCGAGATATTCAAATCAAAGCAATCCTTGAATAAAAAGTTGGAACCATTTTTCTTTTTATTAGGATCGCTGTGTTTTTATTGTATTATTTTGATAACTCAGCCATTTCAACACTGATTTTCATAAAATAAAGTTTGAATGTCTCTTAAAAATTTTGAATGTCTCTCAACATTTTAGCCTCGAAAGGAATGTATATTTGTCACCACCTTCTCGCTGATCCACTGTGAGTCAGTGTGTGACGCCCAACGCTGAGTGTATGGAATGATATAGAACCACGGCTTGCAACAACAATTTTTACTTCATATTATACATATGTTATAAATTTTTTGATCACCGATAATATTAAAGCTTGGCGAGAAAAAAAGAAAACCATTTTCTGTCATCATTTTAGGGATACACGGTTCAATTCGGCAAGGTTATGCTCATCCTCCACCAACCTGTATGGTGACAGTTAGTACCTTATGTTTTTACGTATTGATTGTGAAGCCAGAAATTTCTACCCGCCTGTTTCACTTTATACTTTCAAAACCTTTTTGAACCCATATCTCTAATTTTTAATGGAAGTCACTAATCAGTTTTAAATTTACTGATAACTGATAAATGATTCTTATAAACCTCCCACACTTTCTGTTATTGAACTCCGATTTTCTCAGTACAGCGCATCCCGCACTGCTTTAGCAGATATTTATTCTTCTACTGTGAATTGCCCGACAAAATCCTTTTGTTTTGCAAATCATCTGTGTGAAACTCAAAACCCATTGACATGACGTCCTTATCACACGTGTACAGTAAGAAGTTTGCATGAATGTATAATCGTTCACATTTTTAGTGTCGACAATATATAGGCGTGGTTGCTCTTTCGCGCCACGGCCGACTGATCTCCTATGGTAATCAAGCCACTGCAAGTGGCACCTGTGTTTGACGCATGTTAACCGGGTTGCTGTTTTAACACCCTGATTTCCATGTAGTATTTGTACTGTATTTTTTTTTTCTTTCATACTTGTGTTAGTGGGTGCATGGTTAAAAGTCTCGCATTCAATAGCCAATGTAGATATTGCAAGAAATGTACCTTCACTCCCCCTTTACTCCCCCCCCCCCCCTCCCATACTGGAAAGTCTCACTGAACTTCAACTGGGCAAGTGTCACGGTCTGTTGGTTCTCATAAAGGAACTCTAAAGCTTATAATGAACTTGGTAAGCTTGGAATGATAACCCTCATTGTCACTAAATAGTTTTGATGGGAGGGAACTTTCACACCCCCACCAATTATACAACTTGTTTTTTTTTCGTTTTTTTTTGAATTGTCACTGTATAATATAGTTGAGCAAAACATCCAAACACGTTTAAGCCTCCGCACACTTTCCTCCTTTGCATACACATACACACACACACGTGCACACATAATTTCCATCTACATCTATGTTTCCATACGTGTAATGTCGACAGAGGGCGTGAATTGTTTCTCCTCCTCGCCGCGGCTGACTGATCCCACGTCAGTCCACTGTCGCTTGGTGCTCTCAAATTGAACACGTTTTGCTTGTTTGTTTGTTAACTTTAATGAGAAAGTATGAATTTTATGTTTCTTTTATTCCTTGGGAATGCCAATATACTGTAGTTCTCACAATAGGGATGTATTCTGAAGAGTTATTCGCAAAGATGTACGTTTAATAGCTCGCATGATACACATGAACGTCTCGCTGTGTGGATTGCGATGGCGGATACGATATTTATATTCCACAACTCATTTCCTTTTCTTTGTGTACGTGTTTGAAAACACAACACCCTTATACTGGGTGGTACGGCTATCCCCTGGTGATCTGTTGTAGTTGAGTAATTATTGTAACTGTGACCAAGATGGGTCTAATTGTATCGTATTTTGTATTGTATATTGAAACCCCACACACATTTGCACTTTGTACACACACCTGCACAGTAGTATGCACTTGCAAAATGCACATCAGCACCTATGCAGTTGTTGTCTTTCAAATCTCCGGTAATTTACATTTCTGTATTATAAAATGGCGCCACAGGTGAATACTCCCGGTATTCTTGCTGACGTTATGCCTATGCACGACAGTAAATATTACACACCTCTTGAATTCAGTGGAACCATACCGTATAGTCCAGATAATATTTCACTTCTTCATATAAACTCTAGGAGTTTGAATAAAAATTTTGAATATTTGGAAAATCTTTTTCACTCTTTAAATAATTTTGAATTTTCTGTTATTGGAATAAGTGAAACATGCATGGGTACAATGTTACATCAGAACTCCCCAGATATCTTCAATTTACATAATTACAAATCTATTAGGGCTGATCAAAAGGGTGGCGGTGGTGCGTTTTACATTGCACAAAATTTACTGTTCAAAATCCGTTCTGAAATCACATTAAAATATGCAGAAACGTTATTCATTGAAATTGATAACCCAATCTCTAAAAATGTTATAGGTTTACTTTATCGACCCCCTGATCTGAACTGTGGATTATTAGCTCACCTGAGCCAAAGGCTCAAGTGAGCTATTGCGATCGCCCTTCGTCCGGCGTCCGTCGTCCGTCGTCCGTCGTGCGTAAACTTTTTACATTTTCATCTTCTTCTTGAAAACCCCAAGACCGATTTTCATCAAACTTGGCAGGTAGCATCCCTAGGGGGTTAGGAACTCAATTTGATAAAATGGGCACCATGCCCCACCCTGGGGGCCCCCAGGGGGGCCCAACCCCCCCCCCAAAATTAAGGAATCTGTAAAAATCTTCTTCTCTAGAACCACAAGTGATAGAGCTAAGTTAATACTATGGGTTAGTACATTGATGACTGTAGTTTCAAGTTTGCTCATGGCAGAATCAGGGGTGCCCCCCTTGGGACCCAGGGGAGGGGGGTGGGGAGGGGTTCTAATGGGGCCTAAATTGTACATTTTCATCTTCTTCTTAAGAACCCCATGACCCATTTTCACCAAACTTGGCAGGTAGCATCCCTAGGGGGTTAGGAACTCAATTTGTTAAAATGGGCACCATGCCCCACCCAGGGGGCCCCAGGGGGGCCAAACCCCCCAAAATTAAGGAATATGTGAAAATCTTCTTCTGTAGAACCAGATGTGATAGAGCTAAGTTAATACTATGACTTAGTACATTAATGACTGTAGTTTCAAGTTTGTTCATGGCAGAATCAGGGGTGCGCCCCTTGGGACCCAGGGGAGGGGGGGTGAGGAGGGGTCCTAATGGGGCCTAAATTGTACATTTTTATCTTCTTCTTGAGAACCCCATGACCCATTTTCACCAAACTTGGCAGGTAGCATCCCTAAGGGGTTAGGATCTCAATTTGTTCCACCCAGGGGGCCCCCAGGGGGACCCACACCCCCAAAATGAAGGAATCTTTAAAAATCTACTCTAGAATCAGAAGTTATAGAGCTAAGATAATACTATGAGTGAGTACATTAATGACTGTAGTTTCAAGTTTGTTCAAAGGAGATCCAGGGGTGCCCCTCTTGGGGGCAGGGAGTGAGGGGGGGGGGGGTGGTGGTTGGGAAGGTCCAAATGGGGGCCTGAATTGTACATTTTCATCTTCTTCCTGAAAACCTCATGATGGATTTTCGTCAAACTTGGCAAGTAGCATCCCTAGGGGGTCAGGATCTCAATTTATCCAAATGAGCACCATGCCCCACCCAGAGGGCCCCAGGGGTCCCCAATCCCCCCCCCCCAAATTAAGGAATCTTAAAAGATTTGGGCCCTTATTGTACATTTTCATCTTCCACTTGAGAATGCCTGGTCAAATTTTGGTAGAGCTGTGAATAATTTAGATTAGTGACTGCGTGAAAGGTGAACTTGCGATACTCAGGTGAGCGCTAGACCCGCGGGTCTCTTGTTTTGTGATGAATTGGATTTATATCTCCATAAGATAGGTAATGAATGTAAACATATCTTATGCATTTAATGTACTCATACGGTTTTGTGTCGATTATCAATAAACCCACCAGGATAAATCCGCATTCATCAACTCAGATTGATAATATTTTTTTCGAATGTATATAATAAAACAACTATGGGGGTATATTGTGTTCTGAAGTTTCTGATCATTTACCAATATTTTCAATTTGTGAATGTAAATTAGGTTGTGAAATATTATTTGATAAAATTTGGTATTATAAAGAATCAAAACGCAATGTACTTAGTAGAATTGCTGAAACAGAAATTATTCTTAGAGGAATGGACAGACATTTTTAGTGTTAATAATTTTAATCTGTCATATAAATGTTTTTAATGAAAAATTATTGTATTATTATGAAAATAATATTCCTTTATGTAGAATAAAAAATAACCGAAGTAAACCAAGAAATCCTTGGATTACAAAAGGTATTTTGAAATCTATAAACACTCGTAATTCTTTGTTTAAGTTACATATTCGTAACCCAACTGAATTTAATTTGAATATGTATAAAGTTTATCGAAATACATTGACAAAATTGATTCGTTTATCTCGCAGATTATATTTTTCTGATAGAATGAAAAAGGTCCCTTCGAATATCAATGCAACATGGAAAATCATCAAAGAGGTCCCAGGTAAAAAGCCCGATTCTCCACTAACGGATGATATCAAATTAAATGGCATCAAAATAAATGATCCCAATACGTATGCAAACTCATTTAACTCATTTTTCGTTACTATCGGTCCGGAACTTGCTACTAAAATTAGCAATACTTCTGCTCATTTTACAGATCATCTCTCTGAACAAAATCGAGAGTCTTTTTATTTCAACCCAACAAGTACCAGTGAAATTATTAATATCACCAAATCTTTAAATAGTTCTAAATCTTGTGGTTTTGATAAAATAAGTATGACGCTTTTCAAAGAAATAGTTTATCCACTCGCAGAACCGTTAACCCATATAGTTAATCTTTCTTTATCACAAGGTATTTTTCCAGATTTGCTGAAAATAGCCAAAGTTAATCCTATTCATAAAAAAGATGATCCTCATGAAATTAGCAATTATCGTCCCATTTCTTTGTTGCCTAGTATATCCAAAATTTTAGAAAAAATTGTTTATAATGTAGACTTCTTAACTTTATCAATAAGTATGATATACTTATTCCAAATCAATATGGTTTCAGAAAGAATTATTCTACTGACTTAGCATTGATACAAATTTAATGATAAAATTACGAGTGCTTTTGCAAATAGAGAACATGTTGCAGGTTAATTTTGTGATTTGAGTAAGGCATTCGACACTCTTGACCATTCTATTCTACTCTCCAAACTTAGTCATTATGGTATTCGGGGTCAAGCACTTTTATGGTTTAAAGATTATCTAACTAATAGAAGACACTATGTTATTTCTAATGGTTTTGAATCTGATCCCCTTTTAATCGAATGTGTTGTTCCTCAAGGCTCAATTCTGGGCCCACTATTATTCCTTCAATGATATCATTGATACATCCTCTCTTCTCTTTCTTGTCTTACTTGCTGACGATACCAACATATTTTATTCTCATAAAGATCTTAAGATTTTAAATGATACTTTAGATATTGAAATTAGTAAATTATCAAATTGGTTTAAGTCTAATAAACTTTCTTTGAATATAAAAAAGACTCATTTCATTTATTTCAAACTTCATTCTCTACATATTAACAATTATGATATCCCATTAGAAAGGAAAACAAATTCAAAATTTCTGGGCGTATATATAGATGAAAGTTTGACTTGGAATGAGCATTTGCATCATGTTCCAACGTGTATTTCTAAAAACATAGGAATCATTTCCAAGCTAAAGTTCTTTCTTCCTCGTTCAACTTTATTTTTTATTATATAATTCCTTAATTCTCCCATATATAAGTTATTGTAATGTTGTATGGGGAATTTGCGGCTCTACCAAAATAAATTCTATTTGTAAATTACAAAAGAAAGTTATACGTATTTGTATTGGATCGCATTTCCTGGCTCATACTGATTCTTTATTTCATGAACTTAAAGCATTGAAGGTTTTTGATTTGAATATTATTCAAGTAGCAGTAATTATGTTTAAATATATTCATGATCAACTTCCATCATCGTTGAATAACATGTTTAGGTTTAATACTTCTGTCCATTCGTACCCTACTCGTATATGTAGAAATTTCCATCTTTTGAATCCTAAATTATTAGTGACACATAAATCCATAAGACATTCGGGTCCGGACATTTGGAATAATCTCCCGGACAATATAAAGTCTTGCTCAAGTATTTATTCTTTGAAAGCTTCACTTAAACGACATTTGAACAATCATATTCTCCCTACTCATCAAGATAACAAATATTTATGGTAAATGATTGTTTTTTTTTTTCAATCTCTATTTTCTTCCTTCAACTGCATCTTGCACTCACACCTGCAACTGCACTGCACCCACCTGATCACTTTCCTCCAAGAGAGCTATGTCTTTGGATAGTCCTTTTATGAGGCCCCCATCCATTTTAAGCTTAATCGCTTACGATGGTGGTCTCCTGCATTCAATGATCTCTGTTATTTACTGAAAAATACTATGTATTTTATTTCATGTTTTTGTGTATGTACACTGCTCAATGGAATCACCTACGTGTATCTATTTGTGTACTGTTATCGATTTATTTCACTGCACTGGCTATTCTTTGTCTTTGTACTTTTGAAATTTGTATTTGAATTGTATCTGATTGAATGCAGAAATGAAACAAATCAAATGAAATCAAAATCAAAATTATATATGTGACCGTGCATCACAGAACGAACAAAAAGTTGCACTCCTTGATTTTACGTGAGGACTCAAAAAAGGTGACATTGGTCAACCGAGTTATTTCTGAGTTTTTCATATTTTCTGAAAGAACTATCCTTCTCCTACATTATTCTTTAGTTTGGGATCATAAAATTGATGGGAAAGTGTGTTTTTAGAAGTTTTTGTCGAGGCCACCGGAGGTGCGGGGAGACTAAGGGATCGCCTGCGGCGTCTGTCCGTCCGTCGTCCGTCGAAACAAAATGACTATCATCATAGAGTGTAACGAACTTTTCTTCTCAGGTGATGTGATGGGCAAAACTACGCTTTATCACGTGATCAGCTCTCGACCAATCCTGTAGACAGATTCTTAGTATGTGGAATATAATCTAACTTATTCCACTCACTTCCTCTCAGATCATACGTCTGCTAGCTATAGCCGTTACATAAAAATTAAACGAATAGCATGTAACGAGAGTTATCGCTGCCTTAAATCATGGAGCTACTGTATGGTGTAGCTCCATATCATAGTCAAAGGAAACCATAACCGAGATTTCAATACAAATTGAGTTAAAGCAGCAATTTATATACAACACACCATCTGCGAAATTTTGAGGAAAATCGAACTATCAATATAAAAGTTATTAAATATTAAAGTTTCGGTTCCGTCAACGCTTGGTAGGAAAACTGCTACAGTTTCTTAACGTCATTTATTTACAACAATGTGAAGAATATAATAGGACTCGGGGAAAATTTCACAAAATGTCTGCATGAAAAGTAGCGGCCTACACATTCCATTGACTTGTATATGTTATCTGATGTGTTAAAGGTAAAACCATTACCCCTGCTTTCTCAAAAAGGAAAGTCAAGAGCTGTTTCATTATGCTGTAGGAAAATAAGAATATGTTGAATTTCTCTTATATTTTCTTTATATTTTTCTCCATACGTGACGTCATGGACTTCAGTAGTCTTCTCATCCAGCGATGACGGCACTATTTTTTTTTTCAATTCGTAACTTTTCGATCGATTGTCCGATTTTCCTGAAAACTTCGCTCATATGCTTTCATATACCATATTGCTACATTCAGTAAATCCACATATATATTTGGTTTTAGGTTTCCTATATATAGCGCCCTTACATTTAATCAGAAGTGCAAGTAAGTGTAAAATGCCATTAATGCCATTCCCTGTCGTTTAACAGGCGTCTGGAACAACGTACCTCTTCGACCCCGCCTCTCAAGCGGTTGTCAATTCCTTCCCGGCGGTTCACAAAAGCCACAACCAGCTGCTGCAGGTGATCAACGAAACGAGCAGTGGTGTGGCCTCGTCGACCGAGCACGGGCGAACTGCGATTCGGAATGGACTCACCTACGACCAGTTCATGGCCGGTGAGACTGACACGACGGCTATTGCCGTGGACCTATCAATTGGGTCAAGCTGGAGTATCGCACATCTGGAATTTTTGTGAATAAACACAAATGATATCACGAATCATTGAAACACAGCAAATTTGGATGGAAGTCGATTTAATCTCAAGCGTTCTTAATAACACGCGAATATTTTTTCATACTAAACTTTGAATACTAAATTTTGATATTCGCCTGACAATTTGAGGCATATCCATCTATATATGGATCTGACAAATATTTATACATTCGAATTTATGTTATATTCTGATATATGTATAATGCATATCTATTTATTTTTATTATTTATATAAAACATACCCCATGAAATATAGGAATATATTTGGGGTTCTATCAGACGTCGTGTATTGCACAATGGCGTTGATAGGAAATTCATTAATTTGGTCACGGTCAGAAAACGAGAGACGGTGAAGAGCTGAAGTTCAAATTCAGTTCTGTTGTTTCCGTGTTTACACAAGTAGATATACTTTTCTTCCAAACATTCTGTGTAAAATCGTTTATATTTTTTTTCAGTGCACGTTGAAAGTTGCGTCGTGAAATGTCGTCCGTCTCCTAGATGTTGCTAAAGTCAACTTGATTTTATTATGATGGTGGAGCACGGTTGAATAATGGGTTACAGCTCGTTATTCCGAAGGTTCGTTATTCCGAAGGCTCTTTATTCCTAAGATTCGTTATTCCGAAGGTTCATTGTTCCGAATTTCATTTTCGGATTAACCGATCTTCGGAATAACGAACCTTCGCAATAACGCCACAAATTTTCGGATTAACGAACCCCTTTTCATTTTCGGATTAACGAACCTCTAGGTATAGGGAATTTGCGTGTTTCGGTTTAACGACCCTTCGGAACAACGAACCTTCGGAACAACGAACCTTCGGAATAGCGAACCTTCGGAACAACGAACAGCACCCGAATAATGTTGCCTTGTGCTAATGTCATTGGAAAGTAGTGGCAAGCCGATCGACCAAGACTGAGTGGTGCTGTGCCCTCTGGAATTTGAATTTGAATTTATTTTCGCATTTCTCAATGAAAAATGCATGAAATATGACAAAAATATGATTATACATAATGCCCAGCCCAAGCTGGAGATTATGTATAATCATTTTGTTATATTTCATGCATATACAATAGAAAATTATTTGCATTGAACATGGTCGATGTGTCAGAGTTTCGACCAGAGTAAAAATGTTGTAGAGAAACATAATGGAACTAGCTATTTCAAGGCAAGCTTGAATTGAACTATTTTCTGATAATGTTTGCAGTCTGAGCACCAACTCTGCTACTAAACACCCATCTCTCTAACTAGGGATAGACCTTGTCATAAAAACCATAATCATCACACTCCCTTTGCAGAGAGATGATGCATTTTCGGTTGAGATGAGGCTTCAGGTTTCCAACATATTTTGATGATTTTTTTTTTCCTGTTGAGATAATGACAAACCGTTCTTATGAAATATAAAAGAGCGTATAATTTTAAGAGGATTTCAAAGTTTATTTGAGGAAAATTGGTTTTTAAATGGTTTAGATATCCAGAACAAAGCGATCCTAAGAAAAGATGAGACCCACCTTGGATTAGGATCGCTTTGTTTTACCTTGTTTTTGGATAACTCAGCCATTTCAAAACCGATTTTCATCAGATAAACATTGAATGCTTCTTCTTATGCGCTTTCATATCAATTCATTAAGTATCTTTTAAAAGTATCTCGCAAGAGTTAAAAGCTGAATCATCAGCTCAACCAATACTACATACCATCCCTTTAATACCCGTCTCATTATACTAGGTCTTTTGTACAACGAGGAGACAATGCTCGTGAACTCGTACTTGTACTTCGACTACGTGGTCTTCGCGCCGGAAGCCGGTTCCCCGCCACGAGCCAACATCACGCAAGGGCGCGCTTTTCTTACCAACCATCGCCTGCTTCTCCTCTCTGCCGAATTGTACCAGGGTATGAGTTTGTTTTTGAATGAAACTCCGCTCCTCGCTCAGCATAATTTTTAAAAAGACAAACAAAAGCATAGAAAATAAAAAGTAGAGACAAACGAGACACAAAAGAATATTAAGAAATTGTCATTAAAGTCGACTTAAATGGGTATTTTCATGAAACAGCGATGTCAGTCACATCTTATATGCACATTAGAGATCAAATGATGACGTCACCGTCTCAAGTTTCTAGTCGACCTGAAGAAATTCTTCAGTGCAACTGACAAATCGTCCTGCGTCGAGGTAAAAATAAGTACCGTCTAATCAGATTTTAGTTGTAGCCATGATTAAAAAAAAACCAAAAACTTTGACATCCCATATACTCTTGTCGTATCCACTGGACAACCGAACTTCCGCTCGACTGCCAGTGCTGGTTCTTATCCTTATAACATGCACGGATACTGCGTATTTATTCAAATTAATGAATTCTTGCTTGGAGTTGTTTTTATTAAAATTGAGTGAAAATGAACACCGATGTAGGGCAATTTGTTAATCAGTTGCAATAAAAACAACTCCAAGCAAGAATTCATTGATTTAGTAATATCCTCTCCACAATAAAACCAATGGGAGAGGTTTGAGTGGACGAAGAATCATCACTTCGTTTAATCAGCAACATTTATGTGCCACTGGGTGGGTTCGATGTCTGTTTCGCCAAAGCATGAGGAAAGTCGGATTTCTGCGTGTTAATTTCATATTTTCATTTCAACCGTAGTAGATTTTATTGAAATACATTTACACGTATTATTGTCATGACATATCCTCCTTGATTTTGTGGTGCACAGTATTCTGTTTATAGTAGAGGCAATGTTAACAAACTGTTGACTATTCAAGTTCAGGTTTAATGACATTGATTTATTTCCAGCAATAGGGAACTTTAGATTTTAGACGCGCGGACGTTCAAAGAGAGAGAGAAAAAAAAACATGATCTGAGCGTGCGCAGTAACTTGATCCGCGCTACTGCGCACGTTCAGATCATGTTTTTTTTTTCTCTTTGAACGTCCGCGCGTCTAAAATCTAAAGCTCCCTAATATCATATAAGTACAAGTAACATGAGAAGAATGTCAGAATGCTGGAGGCATATCTCTATAAAAGTAAAACAAAACAAATATGACGAATGTGCCATGAACGTAAATGAATATGGTATTCCATAATAATTATTATGTAGGATCGGAGTAAATAGAAATGCAAAACCGAGGTAGGACAAAGACAGAGATATCTCTTGAGGCGAACTCTCTTTTTAGGTGAACACCACTTTCAGGCAAATTCTACATGACATTTTGGTGTATCAATTCAATTATTTATTATTGATTATTGGTTCTTGATTATCTCAGAAAGCGATACACAAACAATTATTTTAACATGAACATAATAGGGAAATTTTTATTTCCTTGGCACTGCCCGATCTTGACCTAAATCACCCTGAAATGAACCAGACTGATATGATCTAAATTAATCCTGCAGGGCTGTCCTTGACTTCCCTGGCACACGGTGTGGACAAGAGACCGTCTGGCTACATGGTCACCGGCAAAGCCACAGACATCGTTCACTACTTGAGCATTCCACTGGACTGCATTAAGAGTGTCGAGCTGGACGTGTCTGTTGGCGTGGAGGCCCAGGCCGCTGTACGCGGCGAGAGACCATGCTGCCTGCTCGCTGCCCTCTCTTGCTGCGGGGTACGCTTTGATTTTTTATGCCTCCGCCACGAAGTGGTGCCGGAGGCATTATGTTTTCGGGTTGTCCGTCCGTCCTTCCGTCCGTCTGTCCGTCCGTCCTTCCGTCCGTCCGTAATGAATTTTGTGGACAGCGTAACTAAAAAAACCTATTGAGGTATTCTAATGGAACTTGGCATGTATGAGTATTAGGGGGTGAAGTTGTGCCTATCAACTTTTGGGTGCACATGCTCAAGGTCAAAGGTCAAATGCTTAAAATTTGACTATTTCCCCCATATCTATGCAATGCCTGAAGATATTTTCTTGAAACTCAATGTATACATGTATTACCCAATTAAGATTCTCTGGTTAAAGTCTGGGGTCATGAGGTCAATGGTCAAAGGTCAAAAGTTCAAGTAAAAATGTGAAAATTTCACTTTATTTTCCATATCTTGGAAATAAGGTATCTTCATGTAACATAGTATATATGCATGCACTGACTGGTAGTGATTATCTAAGCAATTTGGGGTTCATGGGGTCAAAGTTCAGGGGTCAAAGGTCAAGGGCAACACTTCAAAATTTTACTATTTCCCTCATATTTATGCAATGCCAGCAGGATTATTTTTTTAACTTGGTGTATGCATGTATAACCCAATAGAGATTCTTTGGGAAGTTTTTTTTTTTTTCCAAAAAAGGTCAAAGGTCAAAAGGTCAAAGATCAAGTGAAAGTGCTGAACTTACTTCTTCCTCCATATCTCCAAAGTGGCTCAAGTTATCTTGAAACTCAGTACATATTTATGCATGTTCTGCCTGACAGTGATTCTCTTATGAATTTTAGGGTCAAAGGCAGATGAAAATGGTAACGCTTTACTATTCAATACAAAAATTGCACTTTTTCTCCATACCTTGAAAATTACTCATATGCTGCAGTGCATAAACATATGAAAGGGTCAAAGTCAAGTTAAAGTCCTTAAATCCCCAAATACGTCCTCTCCTATTCATCCAATCAAATCTAGGTCAAGGAGGGTGAACATTCAACACATTTGTGACAAACATGTCATTTTAATATTTTGCCACTTTTGTGAAAATGTAATCACACATTGTCCATGTACTATAGACCTATTAGGAGAATCATGCATTATGGCGGAGGCATACCAGTCGCCATAGCGACATTTCTATTTATTCTCTTTTTTTTTAACATTTCTTTGTTGTTTATATTGTGCAGTAGTATAAAAACAATACACATCATTGAGGGCATTAGTACGGATTACCCATACAAAGTACTTTTGGAACAGTCACACACCCGAGGCGATGGCCAAGGATATTTAAACTGTTTCGAAGGTACGTAGTGTAGGTGATTATGAATATGTCCGGGCAAAATAATGTGTATTACTTTGTTTTATAAAATGATGAAACAGATCCTTGTCGTCAGAAGCATTTCAAAGGTAGTCGTTTTAATTTCGCGGCAGCCATTTTCGCGAGTTAATAAACAAGATTAAACGATAAAATCTCACCCGGCCACCAATGCAACGTGAAAGTGATAATGACCGGTCATTATACTTTATTCATGACAGGTTATAAGCAGAATTACGTGATGGGCAAAATAAGTGCCTGGTCACGTGTATGCTCTCTACCAGTCATTTGAGTAGAATCTGCTTCGTCATTTTATAAATATAATGTAATCCTTCGAGAGTATTTCTCATGTGTAATTTAAAGGACAATTCCGGACTACTCAAAAGTTGGTCTGAAAAGAAAGAGGAAAGTTTTGCAGTCACAACAGGGAATATGTGAGAGAATTTCGTTCATCCATTTATTCATGTTTTTATTTTCATTTCCAGTCGATATACGTAGGTAATACAAACGTCAAATGATAACATATCTTGTAACATATTATACATCTTGTTTCATAAAGGACTTGGTGGAAATGAAAAATGTTTCAGTAAGAATTATCGGAGTGCCTTGTAGTACAGTTAGAGAGGTTAAGACATAATTATATTGTAAACCAAATTGCTGACTTAAGCGTAAATTTCACTCCCGACTCGTCGAACAGGCCATCCCTAATTAGCATGAAGCGGATCATAAAGCATGTTCTTAAAGTCATTAAAACAGAGAGTAACTTTCCAAATCGTATTTCACAGCTGTGGCAGTTCTTGGCAAGTTTTGCAGACACTAAAAGTTGAGCTAGCGCCCTGACATTTTGAGCTAACCAGGGAGGTGGGGGAGATCGAGATTCCCCACCTCCATGAGCTATCTGTTCATTCAATATTCGTATGTATTCGTTTTGATTACAATGTACTAGATTTTTCCCGGCCCGTTGCTGTTAATTTCTTGAAGTGAATTAACCATCTTGGTCGAGATTCCCTAGATTGGCCAAGGTAACCGTGGTATTTTGTTTTGTGTGTGTGTGTGTGTGTGTGTGTGTTGTTGTTGTTGTTGTTTGTTTTTTTCTGTTACACTGTGAATTTTTGAACATCCAGATGGAGGCATGCCTGAAACACTGGACCGGTGTGCCGTCAGGCGTGGCCAGCGCCACCAACCTTCGCACCCTGAACTTGGGAGTGACGCTCCCGCCGTGGGGTCATCGCTACATGGTGCAGTTGCACCTGAATGCGGGCGCTCCCCTGGCCCTCGTCAAGGATTACATCGTGGCCTTCAATCGTTTCTCGCCCACCATGGCTACCAAACCGCAAAACCCAGTCTTCTAGTCGCCTTACCCACCAAAGCCAACCAGGCCAGCATCAGCTTTACATAATGTTGTCTGTTTATAGGCTTCCATGTTATTAACAGTAGACCAACGAAAACAGTAGAACACTGACAAACGGTGGCACGCATTCATCTCGAAAGTATTATTTTGCATACCGATATTCAAAAGTGCAGCTGACCACTTTATTTTTTAAGTAAAGAACGTAAACAAGAGCATAAATAACCGCGTTTTATTCAACTTTCCATTATTTTGTTGATTTTCGAGTTAGAATTCTGATGACCTGGTGTGTTTTATGCTTTATTTGCTCGATTGAATCGGTGTTTGCCGAGGACTGTCTCAGTATTTTCCCGTCTATTTCTCAGTACATGTATTAACGTAGTCTGTCATTTGTCCATTTCTATATCCAGGGCACAATGTTTGAACCCGACAGCTTCGAAACGTAGGAGTCAATATCAAACAACAACAACAACAACAAACAAGCAAAAAATGTTACCGCACTCTTTGCAAACACACGCAAATGCAGAAAAAAAATAAAAATAAAGAAATAAAAGCACCAACAAACGAGGCTGATAAAATTCATGATGCTCAAAGTAGTCGCACTTTCTGCAAACTTAGGATGACGTGCTCTGATACATTCTGAGCTGATGTAAGCAATTTGTATAGGTTATCATTTTCCTGGTGTATCGAGCATTCTTTGTGATTAATACAATCTTAGCATGCGTTTTCGCGTATTGTCGCGTTGATTTGTTATAAATCAATCAAATAATCATGATATCGCGTTCGTTTGTTTTAAATATGACTTGAAAATGTGACTCTATCACATAATTCCTAGAAATAATTTTCTTATCCTTTACAGTTCAATAGCTATTACTGCATGGAGTGTCCTCTTCCTTTCCCCAGTCGTATGTAAAATCAGAAAATGGTGAAAAAATGTCATTAGTATAGGGTCTATTTTCATACACACAATGGCCACCAACATTCCTATCAGGCTTGCGACGGTACTAGCCAGTGGTAACTGCCACAGATTGCATTGCATGGAACTGGTTGAATTCAATGAATGTACACAATGGCTGAAAAAAAAAATCATAAAACCTTTGCCCAAATGTACCAAAATTTCAACTCCAGTCTTCTTATTGATGCCAAAATAAGAGTCACTTACAAATTCAACTAATCACAGATAATTCTACAAAATTCGAACAAATGATGATATGAAAGAAAGTTTTGATACATGCCGAGCAATAATGATACGACGAAAAGAAAAAAAAAAACCCGCAGTGAAAGGATTCTTGAACATGTAAATACCTCTATTATGATAGATTTCATGATTTAGTTTTTTTTTTTTTCCCCGAGATTTTATCGTAGGTAGTAGTTTCGGATTCGTTGTTTATTTGTTTGTTTGTTTGTTTTTGCACTATTTCAAATTCCCACTTTACATCGACAACAGTTTGCATTCGCAAATTTTGAAAAGATTAGATGCATGCAGCACTGACGACAAACTTGTAGTAAAATTGGAGTGCTTCGTCCGCTTTATTGATCATGTTTATATTCAAATTCTATTTCAATGCAGCGTTGATTGATAATGGTATAGTATTCAGTGATCATTTCCAATGATGATTTTTGCATACGAGTACTTTCAATGTTTTCACATGTGTTCCCATGATTCAGTATTTCCTATTTGTATCACCTTTCTAACTTCAGTACGTGTTGTAAGTTCTGTTTTTTTTCCCTCTCGGAAGTTTAACGTAAGTTGTACATAATTATCAAATATATACTCTGATAATTCTTTTATTGTCGTACCGAAATTCTCTTTTGAAGATATTTTTTTTTTGTGCAATTAGACCAGTCATGCCAGTGAAGTGAATCATATAAACCAACAGTATAGATATTACTGTTTTCGCAGTATACTATTGTAGCAAGTCGTTTGCATTATTAATTAACGCATACCTGTACTCTCCACGTACAGTACTACGTGGGTATATTTTACACAAACTTGGATTTGATGTGTGCGGAACGCATTAGTATTGTAGTATACAGCCTTACCACTGAGCGCTGAATTAAAGAGCGCCCTCATGGATAATGATTTCTGTTTATCTGTTTGGTTTCTTTTTAGTCTTTTCTGCCTGTTTTTTTTTTTTTTTTTTTTTAACTTGACGACTATGCATGACAATGGCTGTTTCACCGTATATAGGATGTACGCAAGTAGCAAGGAAATCGAAATAAAAACTGTAACTATTACATCCGTGCTTTTAATCCATGGTAACCATGTGTTTGTGTTGGGTCGTGTATCGTCGCGTTGAAACAAAAAGGTTCATCTTAAAGTGAGAGGAGAGGGATAGAGGTTTCGCTCTGGAGAGTTGATGTAGATTAATTGTGTTGTTGAAGCTGATGATGAAATTTAACAATTTCATTCCATTTTCTCTGTCTCCCCTTCACACAGAGACACTCACATGATTATGTCACTGTATGTATTGTAATTTTGTTCGTTTGCGTACCTGTTTACACTATGTTCTAAGCCGCAATATCTGAGATGTAGTAGTATTTCTTTTTGTTATTTCTTTTCTTTTTTAAGGCAATTTGCTTTGTCTTGTTAGTTCAACAATCGCATGTCAGTTATTGTTTGTGAGGAGACTGCAAAGTACAAGCTCCTTTTTTTTTTAATTTTTTAATTTATTTTTTTTATTTAGCATTACCCTTCATTTCCAGTCAATTTTGATTAGATAATAGTCTTAAAGTCACATAATAATTCAGTATTTTTTAATTCACAGTTTCCCCCTTGATAACAATGTTGTATCGATTTTAAGTAATTTGAAATGTGAAATTTTTGTCCTGAAATTAAATTAGAGAAATGAAATGAAATACACAAGATCATTGTGAACAGCAAACATCAATGAAGCCGAAATTGCCGTTCTTTATTGATATGACGAAGATCCGAAAGGACGTGCAATGATAATCTACACCATCAAGATGAGGATTTTCCGCTCTACTCTTTGGTCTGTGACCACAGTGGTGGCCATCGTTTGTAGGTACTATCTGACCTCCTCTCCTATCGGGACCGACGTTCATCCGGATAAAGGATTTTAGTCGGATGTGGGAGACTCAATGTTTATATATGCAGCTGCCTTCCCAATGGTAACTACATATACATGTATTGATATTTCGTGAACATGCAGGCCCGTAACTAGGATTCTTATGGGGGGGGGGGGTTCAAAATTGGAAATAGTGGACCTTTCTGAGGGAGTTAAGCAACCAAGCGGGATATAGGGTCTCACTCTGGGAGGGGTATATTTTCAAACGTAAAAACAATCAATTCTTCACCTTTAATAGTTCGGTTTGACACATGTATCAGCCATGAAGAAAAGTCTCTGATCATCTTTGTGACTTTATATTGAATTGTTTTTATACAAGCGCGGCGGAACCCTTTTTTTTGGGGGGGGGGGGGGCAAAATCACGATGGGGGCACATTATGTGACGGTGTGAAATCTCGGCGAGGGAGCAAAGCGACCGAGCGGGGGTACCACAGTAGGGACTTTTTGTAAAAACAGAGTACAAAAGTCGCATTTATAGAGCATTTAAGAGCAAATTTCTAGGGAATTACACATAATGGAAAAATTCAGTGCGGAGGACTATGATTATAACATACGGGCGGGGGGGGGGGGTACATTTATGTGACGGTGTAAGATCCTCGGCGAGGGAGCGAAGCGACCGAGCAGGGGGAGGGTGTGGGAGGGGGGTACCCCCCTCCCACGGTAGGGACTTTTTGTAAAAAACAGAGTATAAAAGTCCCGTTTATAAAGCATTTAAAATTAATTTCTAGGAAATGAAACTTAGGTTAAAAAAAAAATAGTGCGAAGGACTATGATTATAACATGAGGGGGGGGGGGTAAATTTTGATGTAACGGTCTGAGATCCTCGGCGAGGGAGCGAAGCGACCGAGCAGGGGGAGGATGTGGGAGGGGGAATACCCCCCTCCCACGGTAGGGACTTTTTGTAAAAACAGAGTACAAAAGTCTCGCTTAGAGCATTTAAAAGCAAATTTCTAGGAAATTAAACATAGTGAAAAAAATAGTGCGAAGGACAATGATTATAACATATGGGGTACATTATGTGAACGTGTGAGATCCTCGGAGAGGGAGCGAAGCGACCGAACGGGTGGAGGGTCTGTGAGGGGGGATATCTCCCTCCCACGGTAGGGACTTTTTGTAAAAAAAAAAAAAACAGAGTACAAAAGTCGCGTTTATAGAGCATTTAAAAGCAAATTTCACGGGAATTAAACATGGCGAAAAAGAAAGTAGTGTGAAGGACTACGATTATAACATACGGGGGTACGGGTGACGGTGTGAGATCCTTGGCGAGGGTGGTGGAGGGGGTTAAAACAATCATCACTGCGAATGACTATCATCATAACAACGAAAACTGTTCATTTTACTATATATGTACGGACAGAGCGAGCGAGCTACTTTCACTTTGCCATTCCTCTGAAATGTATTCATTAAAAGCTTACGTGATCGCATTGTTTGAGCAATAAAAAATATTCTTATATTGCTAAAAAGCATAGAAGAAAGGGAAAATGTAAGGTTTACTAAAGGTATGTTAATTTCAGGGGGCACACTCGAGGACGCGAGGCTACCATCTATACACTAAATTTACTCATAAGTAAATATTAGTGTATAGATATTATAGTGTATATTAACAATGAATTATGATTTTAAAAATTTTGCATTTTCAGTTATGAAATTGACAGCTTTTAGACAAGAAAAGTGCCTTCATTGTTCACATTGGTCTTTATTGATTAAATTATTTGTAACAGAGTGCACTTCTATACCAAGTTCAGCATCATCCTTGGATTTGTGTTGCTGAAGATATCAACCACCTCTTCTAGGTTGATCACTTTGTGGTAGTGAATATGGAGAAGCGCAAGAGACGTTAGTCGAGTTTTGGTCATGCTTGCTTTTTGTTTTTGTTTTATTTTGGTTGTTGTTTTACTTTAAAAACTATTTTGTCGTATTTGGAGCTTTGGGAAGAAGTTTTCACTTTTTTTTTTCTTGGGGGGGGGGGGGTGGGTTCAAGCGGACCCTGCTCTCTAGTGGGGGGGGGGGGGGGGTTCGTTCGAACCCCCTGAACACCCCCCCCCCCCCCCTAGTTACGGGCCTGACATGTCACGTCCTCCACAGCTGGTCTACGTTCAGAATTCTCTGAATAAGCATTTGCTTGATGGACGATCGCCTGTACCGTGCCCTGATTTAAAGAGTAGTTTTCTGTCCATATTTTTGCGGTGTTTGGGGGTAGTGAATGTCTGAATGCAGTGTTATTTAGACGAAAATTTGATGTGAATGTATGTTACTCATGTCGAGAGTAATATCCGATCCATGTGAGTTTGTGAAGGAATTTTGTTAGAGTTTAAAATCCCCTTTCCGCCGTAATTATTAGATTGAAAAAAAAAAAAATCACGGCGAGATCGTGTCCGGATAATAGAGGGATCCGGATAACTTAGGGAGGCCGGATAGGAGAGGTCGGAGTGCACTCAGCGGACAGACCATAGGAGTCACATGTAATTGGCTTGTTGATGTCTTGTAAATCTCACAGTGCGCATAAATACATGTACTTTAAAATTTTGCTTCTAAAGTGTATTCCAATGATTGCTATCGAAGGATCTACATCATCTACGAGATAATTAACGTAATTGAACGTCTGGAATCGATAAAGCACGAAACGTGTTCCGAAATTAGCATTGTACCTCACTGAACTGGTTACATAAACATTAACCCTGCGTTGTAGTTTAACAAACCAATAATACAAGTCCTTGATTTACTGGGCGTTATCATAAGTAATTCAAATAATTATGTAAGAATACAGGGCTGGCACTAGGAGACGTGTTATTCAGCGATAGCATTCTCCATCTACTAACGTTGAGGGCGTATGTTTTTCGCTGATTTCTTGGTGTTTGGTGTCCCGACCGCCGCGGAGGTGTCATGCGGTCAAACATACGTCATTATAATAATAATATTGTTTCAGATTCGTATAGAGAGACCCACTTACTGGAAGGACTGGGTAAGGATTTTTTGACCCATTCTAACGGGTTTTTGGAAGCGAAGCCAGTGAAATTACCCTTATCACAGGTGTTTAAAAAGGAAGTGGGCAAAATAACCCCCTAAATGAAGGAAGAGTGCAGAGGTTGTAGAGTGTCCACAATAGTCGGCACTTGCATGCAGGGACATCAATATCTTTAGGGACTTTCTCATATATGAGAGAAGATGTACATGTAGTACTTCCAGACGTACTTTGCAGCAAAACATGCACAATAAGAATCGGGGCAAATTCCAAAAAGCTGCACTACCTCTATTTTTGAATTTTTCGGGGGTTAGAAAACAAACATGATATTCGGGAACCTATTTCAGGATTGTTCCAAAAAGATGTGGGAATTACTCCCATTTGGAAACATCTATGAAATAAAACGTACTGAACTATATCTCTATCTCAGCGGTTCTGTGTATAGTATCGATCTACTCTGAGATTTCATTTCATTTATTTCATTTCATTTATTTCATTTCCAACATTTATTTCATTTCCAAAATTTCCAAGATTTGATACAAGGACAATATTGCTGTTGTTAGATCATTGTTTTTCTTTGCCGCATTCCATACTGAATTGTGAAATCCCTATAGCATTCATGCGGCACCACCATGCTGCCGTCGGCGATGGGTTAATTTCATGCAATGCTTGCTACCGATAGCCACTGCGATGTCGAATCATGAAGCTGTGGTGTTGTAGAATGATCATTCTCTTTATGTTTTGTATCGTTTTGTATTCTTTTGTTTTTTTTTTGTTTTGTTTTGTAAGTATCAATATCGAGTTTTTACAAGCAATATTTTGGTTGGTAAGACCAATCGAAGGATCCGCCATCAAGTTCCAGATACTCGGTGTCATCATTTCGGTTATAGCGTCACTTTAACATAAGCTCGGGTATTTTGGATGTTACACTTAGATATGATAATTCCCTTGTTTCAAAGCCAGAAAACACTCTTTCAGATTTTCAGCTTTTATTTGTCTTCGGAGAAAAATATCCAAGCAACAACATTGAAATTACAAGGACAGATCGAGTTTGCATTGTGGAGAGAGAGAAAAAAGTACATTTATCTTGCTGCGCAAAAGCCGCGTACTGTCGTTAAAGGCGATAGATTTCAGGACCATTCATATATTAGTATTATTGAGCTTTACACACAACCATGCACACACACACACACACACACACACACACACACACACACGCACACACACACACACATACCACACACACGGGGAGGGAGAGAGAGAGAGAGAGAGAGAGAGAGAGAGAGAGAGACAGGGGGGGGGGCACCTAACACCATCATCCCTTTTCAACAACCTGTTTATCGAGACCCCGTATTCTTGCAATTCTTAACCTCATTGAGACCCATTTTGCTGCCAAAATACCAGCGTGCTGCTATTATATCGAGCGCCCTTAGAAAAGGGTCTGCCGTTTTAAATTAGACTTTTCGCATTAAGGGATTACCATTCCTCCTTCTCGAACTGATAGCCTTTTTTTTTCATATCTTAAACTCTATTATTCACTTTCTTGGTTTACGACTTACTGTATCTCATGTGCAACTTACATCCCGAAATTGTGGGTCGACCTTTCTTGCTTGTTTTTACCTGACAGGAAACTTTATGCCATTCATTTCGTTCTCTTCGTTGGAATGTCTCAAGAATCTTAAAAGTGTGATGAGAATGTTGGCGCCAATCATCTAAATTGATCTTCCATTTAAAACAAATCTCTAAACGCTTGGGGAAACACCAGCCATGCAGTCACCGCACCATAATGACTATGATACCACATTGCTTGTATCGCTGGTATCTACCTCGATATATACTTAGCAGGTGAAAATGTATGAAGAACCTATACAGAAGGCTGATTTGTTCTGTTCGAATGGTTATGCAGTAAACATGAAGACAAACATAGTTTTGGATTTAGGCCTACTTGATCAACCATGAATAGACGAATGTATAAACGCTTGATGGAGACGGTGCATTCTGAACACTGTGTGTGAATTAATCTGCTAGTGAATGATTTTCAGTAATAGTTTTCCCACTTTCTTGTGCATAGTTACGAAGTAAAAGATATTGATAATTTGATTTGATTTGATTTGATCTGATTTATTTGTTTCTGCATTATTGTACATGTACACTGATTGTTGATTTTAGTATACATATACACACATTGTTTGCTGTGTTGTATAATAACAGTATTGTATAACTCGGTACAAAACAATAATACAGAAGGGCTTACAGCTTAAGCGTAGCTTGATTTGCTTACAGCCCTTTACATTACATTCATTTCATTTCATTTCATTTCATTTTGATTTATTTCGTTTTATTTCATTTCCAACACAAATGATCACAACATACAGTGAATACACACAATAACACGGGTTACAGTTCGTTATTCCGAAGGTTCGTTATTCCGAAGATTCGTTATTCCGAAGGTTCGTTAATCCGAAAATGTGATAAGGTTTGTTATTCCGAAGATTCATTAATCCGAAAATAAAATAAAGTTCGTTAATCCGAAAATGACACAAAGCTCGTTATTCCGAAGGTTCGTTTCGGACCCTATTTCATTTCGGATCAACGAACCTTCTGAACAACGAACCCTATTTCATTTTCGGATAAAAGAGCCTTCGGAATAGCGAACCCTATTTCATTTTCTGATTAACGAACATTCGGACTAACGAACATTCGGAATAACGCCACAAAAATGTTCGGATTAACGATCCCTTTTTCATTTTCGGATTGACGAAGCTCTAGGTATAGGGAATTTGTGTGTTTCGGATTAACGAACCTTCGGAATAACGAACCTTCGGAATAACGAACAGCACCCATAACACGACGATGTAATGACAAACAAACTGTGGACAGTGTGAACGATTTTGTTAATTTCATGACAAATACCTAATACATACCAAAAAAATAACAGGGGAAGAGCGACTTGCGTGGACATAGATGGAAGGGTAAATGAGAGGTTTGACTGCTTTCAGAAAACGTTTGTCTATTTGTTCACACAAAGTAATAATAATAATAAAACAGGGTACTTATAATGCGCCACTTCCACATAGTTAGCGTGCTCAAGGCGCAGTAGAAGAAGTAAGTTATGAAATACAAAAATCCTTACACAAACATGCACATGAAAATGAATGACACAATAATGACAATGAAAAAATATACATCATAATATGCAATTCTACTGGAAAATGGTCATGAACAAATGAGTCTTGAGGGCAACTTTAAAGGAGTCAACATTCGAAATGTGACGGATAGCTTGAGGCAACTGATTCCACAGGTAAGGTCCAGCATGTGCAAACGACCGATCCCCCCATGATTTCTTCGTTTTTGGAACAACAAGTAATCTACAATCGGATGACCTTAAACATCTGGAAGGATTATAAAATGTCAGTAAATTAATATTGCACTCTGGGGCAGATCCATGTATGCAATGAAAAACAAATAGTAATAGTTTAAATACAATGTGAGATTCAACAGGTAACCAATGCAATGAGAACAAAACGGGGGTAATGTGAGTATTTCTCCTGGAAAGGGTAACAATGCGGGCTGCTGAATAACCCTTTGCAATTTTTATAACCGTGAAAGTTGAGATTGTGGTATCTGAAATAGGAGTGCATTACCAAAGTCAAGTCGGGATGATATAAGAGCATGAACTATTTTTTCTGTGGCTGAACGAGTTAAATACTTGCGAATAATGCCCAAATTGCGTAACTGATATCTCACGGATTTACAGACAGCAGAGATCTGAACAGACATGGACATTGTAGAATCAAATAATACTCCAAGATTTCTACATGATTTAGATGGAGCAATAACCACACCATTGTCAACCGTTAAAGAAGGAAGACTAACCTTGTCAAGTAGAACCTTGGAACCAATAAGTAACAACTCCTGACTTTTCCTGATTTAACTTCAATGAATGCGAGCTCATCCACTTTTTGATATCATGGATGCAAGCCTCAAGTTTCTGAATGATGTCAACGACATTGGTTTGGGTAGGTAAAAAATGATGTATATATCTGGATATTATCAGCATTACAATGATAGTTAAAAGAGTAACAATGTAAAATCTCTTTCAAACCAGTCAGATAAATCGAGAAAAGCGTTGGGCCCCCGACAGATCCTTGCGGGACACCACAGTCTAATGGAGCAGCATCAGATTTTGCATTATTAACACAAACAACCTGAAACCTTTATCACCTGGTTTTCCAGATACAGTATATGGCATAGGAAAATATTTGGTGTGAAATCGATTTATCAATACATGTATATTCATTTTCATGATTTTATCAGAAGAGAAATTTGCTACATCGAACAGTGATTTTCAGAAAATGTGAATGGTGTAATAGTTCATAGGCGCACCATGTACGTTAAATGGATGGTATAGTTTTGGTTGAGATGGGAATTCAGGTTTTAACTTCTTGCAAGATAATTAGAAACTATGTATATAAGATATCAGAGAACATACAATTCTAAGAGGAATTAGAAGCTGAGATATTCAAAAGCAAAGCAAAACAAAGTGGTCCTAATAAAAGGTGGGACCCATATTTTATTAGGATTACTTTCTTTTGGATAGGTCAGCCATTTCAAAACCAATTTTCATCAAATAAACTTTTAATTCGTCATGTATGCTCTTTAATAGTTCATGCGGATTATATAGTTTCTAATTATCTTGCAAAAAAAGTTAAAACCTGAATCTCCATCTCAACAAAAAACTAAATCATCCCTTTAATCTCGGAGTGAGCCCGTTCCACCTCCCTGATTATACTATGGTAAGTGGGGAGTTGTGGGATTTGATTGAGAATTGCCAGATTTGTTTAAATCCTTCTCGCTTTTAAGTTTCTCGTCTAACGGGTGAATGGCTATCACAGCATACAGCAATTATCCCCTTATTTCCCGAACGACCACCGGACAGCCGTCTGCGCTGATATTGATTTTTCTCGGCGAGTTCTCCGTGATGGGATCAACAACTTTAAGGGCTTACAGCTACTCGTCAGTCACCATGATTCATTTTGAGCTGCTAAGACAGTGATTGAGTTCATGTTGACATTGCTAAAGCTCCTAAAATCATACAAAGCTTTCGGTGTGCTCTTTTACTCATGCGTGTCAGCATCTTTTTGTTTGTTTGTTTGTTTGTTTTGTTACTCCACCTTTGTTAAAATTGGCCAGCCACATATTTCTGTTCTCTATGAACTATGATGAAGTATGTAATACTTATGAGTTGACATGGCAATTGAAGAATCGAAAAAATATTGAAAGTTTGACAATTTCGTCAACATTGTGGTCGTAAGACTCTATAGGGTTATATGACTTGTCTCTAAATCTAATTCAACTTGTCACTGTTGAGGAACAGAAGGATTGTAATGCATGCGACATAAAAAACATCAATTCCCTCCACTGGAAGAACTGAGTTTAATACACCTGTCCAGATCTCATATAAGTAGGTAAAGTCAAATTCACCCTTAGATTTTCCAGTTTGAATTGCGAGTTCCAAGTTGATTTTTGGAACGTTTTCTTTCGAGATCAACACCTGTGAATATCTATTTTTGTATCCGGAAAAGTGAAAAACCAATCATGGAAGGGTAATGTTCGAGTCTCTATGTGACATGATTAATTGGGGTTGATAATAAGCACATAATGTAGAAGTTACAGAAGAAGTGTTAGAAGACTTTTGCTTCTAATACCATTATATATATATATATATATATATATATATATATATATATATATATATATCCTTTGTTTCTGTGCCAAGAGTGAAGATTACGGCAATAATGATATAATAATATCAACATTAAGAACAGTAATTATAATGCATACAAAATAATACTTTACAGAGGAATATGACAATGCAGGGCATCTTTTGTGGCCAGACAGTCTTTTTTTCATATAATTAGTCCTTGAAGTAAAAAAAAAAATCCATATCATAATGCATATTCTGAACCTGATTAGCGTGATGGCAATAATACTTTGTCGATAGATCAAAGGGATTATTATAATGCTATTTTCAGTGCTCATGGTAATGGTTAAATGACGCTAATCTTGTGCCAAAAAAAACAACAAAAAAAAATGAATAAAAAATGGGGCATGGGCTCGGCCCCCCCCCCCCCCCCCGTTCCGTCGGCCCTGTACATTCATGATGACGACTTCTGATCCTTTATTCTCAACAGCCAGCATTTCCTTCATTCAGTCCTTCTATAAATATCTTTATTTGATTTGTTGCTGGTTATTGTGTGTTTGTATGAATATGTGCGTAATACACTTATCGACTGAAGGACACCATGGCCAGTGATCACGAAGGACCATCCGACAATGCTGTTTGGAATATACCGCACGCATAAGTCTGAACCAAACTGGTTTATGTGTGTAGTTGTTTACGGGAACCTACATTATGCAAACGCATGTTGACAGTGTTGATTCGTGATACGCTCAATATCAGCATGGTGCGTGGGCATATCTAAATACGTGTCATATTATATCTCATAATAATTTTTCTGTTTTCTTCAGACTGCTTTGATATACACCTACCAAAGAAACCCTTCCAAACCAAGATTCTGCCAGTGACATCATCTGACGATCATTACAAAAGTTACTAATAAAACTATCATTAACAAAAGACACTAAATACGCACATTTTCCTTGACTGAACATAAACCGTACCGGGTGCTGTTCGTTATTCCGAAGGTTCGTTATTCCGAAGGGTCGTTATTCCGAAGGGTCGTTAATCCGAAACACGCAATTCCCTATACCTAGAGGTTCGTTAATCCGAAAATTAAAAAGGGTTCGTTAATCCCAAAATTTGTGGCGTTATTCCGAAGGTTCGTTATTCCGAAGATTGGTTAATCCGAAAATGAAATTCGGAACAATGAACCTTCGGAATATCGAATCTTAGGAATAAAGAGCCTTCGGAATAACGAACCTTCGGAATAACGAGCTGTAACCGTTGTACCTTGCATGCTTCCATGTTACTAATATGATTAACAATAGACTTTGAAAGGAAACATTTAAGTTATGCATGTTGATTTATACGATAAATTTTATAATGATTGATTGGTTTTGTACGTTAAAGGGGAAGGCTAGTAACTGATCAGTGGGAATCAGTGGAAATGCTGGGAGATGATTGTTCCAATCCTTATGGGATTCATTCAAGAGTTCATTGTATATCTATTGTTGTGTGAAAATGATTTGCTTCAGAATGGTCTCATATTCAAGTAATGTGCAGTTTAATGCTTCCAGGTTAGCGTCCCTGGTCAGTGACGGAGCATTAATTTGCACATTACTTGAATATGAGACCGTTCTGAAGCAAATCATTTTCACACAACAATAGATATACAATGAACTCTTGAATGAATCCCATAAAGATTGGAACAATCATCTCCCAGCATTTCCACTGATTCCCACTGATCAGTTACTAGCCTTCCCCTTTAAAGACCAGTTGGAGGAATGAACGATAATGTCTAAAAAGAAAACCCGTCAGCACATCTATCCAAGCCAAAGAGATACGAGATAGACAGAGAGCTGCATGGTTAACATGAATGGAGAGAGAGAGGCATTCCAAAGTATGGGCGAAATATTGTGAATGCGAGATTGGACAGTAGGGACACTATACTGTAAGAATGGCTTTGAAACACGCCTATTATTACGGTGACGAAAACACTATCTATTGAATCTTTCTCGAATAAAAGGGATACGCTTAGAGACGCATCCCATAATCTGAAGGGGTAAGGGGTAATAAATGGGTGCATGAAAGGGAGATGGTCCTAAAGAGTATCCCCTACCCTTCTTTTAGCCCTCCATTCCGCCCGCAGCAGCAATAGTCATTCAGAGCTAGAAAGAGTTAAGCGGGGGAAGGGAGTGTTATTAAGCATTAAGGGGATTAGATGAAAGGCTTCGAATCTTGGCGGAATTCGGCGCTGTGCGGCACGGTGTTGGTTTCTGTTTAGATTCAAACGGCTAAGCTTTTCTTTCTCACTGTCCAACAAGGGCCATCATCCCATTGTGCTCGAGCCTACAACAGATCGATAGCGGTCGGTGTAGGTGCGGTGGGGTGAAAGGTTGAATGAGACATTAACTCAGGGGTTGTTCACATGCAACACCACCGTACTTCGCGGATTCTTATGGTCAATAGAATAATGACAAACCATATTTAGCATGCCTAACGTGCTTTTGGATGAATAGAAGAACCATCCAAACTTAAATTTACTTATCTGTAATCAGTCACTTTTGGAGACGGTGTCTTCAAGTTCTTACTGTCAATGAATTTGAAACTCACTCTTCGCAAAGAATTTGTAATGTGTACATTCCTGATAAAAAAACCCCACACGATAGAATGTTGAAAATAAGTTACCATTAGAAGCTTGAAACGTTAAGATCTTCTCCAAAACCACTTTCTGAGAACATATCCTTTGCAATGAGTTAAAGGAATATAGTTTCAGTCGATATGGGGCTTCAGGTTTCCAATTTTTTGTGAGAAAATGAGAAACATCCTTTGAAATATAAAAGAGCATACAACTCTAAGAGAAATTCAATGTTTATTTGATGAAAATTTGGTTTTGAAATGACTGAGATATTCAAAAACAAAGTAAATGGACCACTTTGTTTTACTTTGTTCTTTTACAAAAAACAAAACAAAACAAAAAACAAACACCCTTTTAACATATGCCGCTTTCTGTAACGGTGCAAGAAGTCACTATGAGGGATCAAATAAAATACTTTTAAGTTTGAATCATGATTCAAAAAGACTGAAAATCATCTTCTGCATTTTGTCCTCGCTTTTTTATCTTATTCGAACGAAAAAGGGAGATTTGAATTGGTATCGGTGACCTTTGATTTTAAAGAGAACGATGTATGGTATTTAGTTTTCATCTTACGGCGTAGTAAGAGTATTTATATAATTTTTGGGAGAAATACAAAATATGCACGTAAAAACAACAACAACAACAACAACAACAACAACAACAACAACAACAAAACCAACACAAATATACAGAACACCAAGGGCTAATAAACAGCCTTTGACTAATTGGGTTAAATACATCGCCATCAGAATAATTATAGCGTTTTTATTCTGCATTGGGAAAACGTTCAATTGAAATGACAGAGCCCAGTGGTTTGTAGATTTTACATATCATATAATGGGTCCTTGGTCCAAGCACAGGTCATTGTAATTGGAACCACCATTCTCAGATCAACTAAACTTCATCATACATTACTCCTCATCTCTGCACATTGAGTTGATAAGAATCCAGTCATGAAATTATAATTTGTTGATTTGAATAAAAAGACAGACATTTGCCATCATTTTGGTTCATCAAGTCAATGAAAAAAATATTGGATAATTTTTGATTACTAAAATTAAACACTAATGTTTGCTCATGGAATTGAAAACATTATTTTTATTTTTTCATTGTATTAATGAGTTTGCTGCAGTCAATTGCACAAAGTGTAAATCGGAATAAGGTAATCAAAGTGAATTTTCCAAATTAGTGTTGTAATCACAAGTGAATGAATAGAGTTACAGAACCGTTACGAAAAATGCATGACGAACTGCACAAATCGATTTAAAATTAATGCTCGTCAATCAACATGTTCTAATTGTGCAAATGCAAGCATGACTTGATAGAAATGAACATTACAGTAAAGATAAATGCATGAAAATCTGATTGACTTCTGGGAAAACCAAACAGCTTTAATTAGAAAATTTGTTCAGTGAACATAGTAACATAAATGCAGAGGTTGCATTTTTCAAATCACAAAGACAATTGAAACGCCAAGATTCAATGACAAACACATTGAAGAAAATTCCCTTTCAAACACAAAGTTAGAATTAATCAGTTTTCATCTATTTTTTTTTTCACCATGAACTTGAGTGTACCTATTTATTCATACATTTTTTCCTTAATGTATCCTTTCAAAATGCATTGTGAATTCACATCATCATGCTAGTCATTTCCTTTCAAGAAAGAACGTACTTTTTCTGTGTGAATGGGGTGAAACGGCCCATGTCCCGACCCCATCCTAGTGCTTGCAGGGCAAGGCCTGGCCAGTCGAAGACTGACCAAGAGAACAATAGACAAGACAACCGGTCACTATTGATGTGTTGTATGACGGCGTAGGGGCTTTTTAGCGCGTCGGCGTGACAGATCTATAAAAATTTCTACGGACGCATGCATGAGTTGCTATTCTCTCTGATGGCTCGCATGTCAAGAACTGCACTAGCCTCGTCTCTTGATGCACTCGTTTTGGACGCCAGGAATCCTGGCCAGATCTTCTGCCCAAAGTTCTCTGGTAGCAGCATCAACAGCTGAAAGAACATGAAACACAACTCCTGCCACTTCAAACCAGAACGATGGACGGGGAGTGGATTCTGTGAAGTATCTGGGTGAGTCAATGTTAGTCGTACGAGAGTGTAAAATGTGGTGAGGCTGACGGTTTGATCGATACCATCGATACGTCTAGCAGGTACCAGTAGGTGGGTGAACAAAAATGGTCCGGACGTGTTCGAACCATTACTTTCCGTTTCACGTTTGAGACTCAAGGACATACAGGGCAGGTGATATAAGCTAACTGGATCACGACGGAGCGCCAAAAATCACTTGGCCTTTTCGGCAGTGGCGACATTCAATTTCAGACAACGAATACGTCCGTTTTCTTGTCGTTGTCGTGTTATTTCTTTCATAATTATTCATAAACACGGATACATGATGCTAACCGAGGGATTCATTCTGATAAGGGTGATTTCAATATTATGGAAAATCACCTTCTTCTCCACAACTTGTACATTTAACATCGTGCATTAATTGTTAACGTAATATTTTGTTCGTTCACCACTGTTCAAAACAAATTGTAACGCTATCATGATACGAGAAAGGGGAAGTGAAGCTTCATTATTATCAGAAAAAAAATAAAAACCGCTGCAGACCAGCTATGAGGAAGATGGCTCACTAATGGAGAAAAGAGAAAGAAAATTCCAAAAAAAAAAGAGGAGAATGAATGGTAATTATCAATAGAAGAGGGAAAGAGAAAACAGGAGGGTGTTTCATCAACGTTTGTCGGCGCTGACAACTTGAATCACCATAGTAACAGTCAGTGACCAGAGCATCTCAGCCAATCAAAACCAAAGATTTCGTTGAAATTGGTCAGCGCCGACAGTTGTCGGCGATGTCAAGCGTTGATGAAACACCCCCAGACCGAAAGTACTCAAATAGGCGAATTGAAACAGTAAAGGAGTGAGTGATGAGTTTGAAAGATGATGAACAAGAAGAATTTGACAACGAGAAGTGGTATACAGGAATGTCAGTTGCACTGTATCAGTAAAGTATTTTTTTGTAATCCGGTTTCACATCATCTCGTTCAACATGACAGATGGGATAAAGCAGAATAAAAAAAAATCTACAAAATATTAGAAGCAGCAGACGACATGTTAGTCAATTAGTTATGAGATATTCCATAATCACGTTTCCGAAATGTTTGTTTCAATTCGTCGTGCTTTTCAACATCGGGGAAAGGGGGGCGGGGGGTTAGACTAGAGAGTTTGGGAAAGGAAAGAGGAGACGTGGCCACTTCAGTGATGACGATGATATCAGAGGTAGTCGTAGTTCCGAAATGGTCATTTCAGTCCATCTATTGTCAGAAATGGAGATTGGCGTCTTATATAAATCATAATGTTTTCGTGTTGATTTTTTTCACCTTCGTCACACGCTTGACGTTCTAACTAAGGACCAAAAGAAACTTCCAAGCAATTTTTTTCTCACCATCTTTTTAGTCTTTTCATTGCCAGCGCTATCCTGTGAAATCATTCAAGTGAAGTAGCCTAAGTCTGTTCCAGTGGACACGTCCTGTGCTCACTATATTCTTGTTAATATCTGTTACGATATGCAACGTCGGATATACGAGAAAATCGAGCTGTCGTGGTTCCATTATGAACCATCCTTGCCTTTTTTTTTTCCAAGTGATTATCATCCTCCCGAGCTGATCATGAGCATTTGTGCCAAATTTTAGAAATACAGGAGCCCCTTTTATTGATCAGTGAAAACTAATTATTATTTTTTTTATTCATGTTCGTTGTTGTTGTCTTTTTTTGTTAGTCACTAAGAAGATACAAATATTTTGTGTTACAGTGCAGAGCCATGTGCTCAAACCTTAAGTCCTTTGATCTATGTCATTCCCTTGTAGGACCTCTAAATTTATAAAATGTTATAATATGTTTAATAACATGTCTAAAATTGTAATAGGGCCTATATATGCTTCATCTTTTCTTTTTAGTGAGGAAAACAATGTAGAAGAGCGTATACCCTGACACATGCATGATAAATAATGTTCGGCAGAGTCACATCAAATTGCCCGAGCAGTGGGGAACGTGAGATGGAGGTAGAGCATAGAGAGGTCCAGAGGACTCTCATTATGACGATGTCCTCCCACCGAATATTTTCTTCCGTTATATCGAAAGTTCGTTATAGCCTAACAATAAAGTATATAAAGATATATGGGCAATGAATTTGGGACTTGAATTGTCTGTATCTCTATATAGTACGAGGTACAGCAAGAGTCGTTGAATCGCGTAATGATGCATTCTGAGGCGCCCCCTCTTTTAAAGGAAACGGTAAGGGTAAACTATCATCCGAATTATATTAGAGCAGTTTCAAACGAATTAATCATTATTTTGATTAAAATGCATGAGAAAGCAAAGAGAAGTGAAGTCTCCTTCAAGTGTTTTGGTATTTTGGTTAAGGGCACCTATAACGCGCATCTCAGAAGATAGTTTGCACCCTTTAGGCCACGCCTTTTTCCCATTCATTGGCCTCGAAGGGTGATAACTCTAAAGTTGTTTGTCCCATTTTTGTTCATTCCTTAAGCTCCTCACAGGCACTTCGTCTTGGTTAGAGATTATTAAGGACGCGATTTTTTTTCTCCCCTTCGGAATCATTTAACGACCCGGCGCCTGAGTAGCACCGCACTATTCACCTGTATTGGCAAAGTCCGCCACTCATGCAGCCTAATAAACAACACCTCTATCAGTCCATCATGGTTGAGCTGCGCCATTGTGTGTATAGCGAACGCGGCGCTCCGCTCAGAGCGAGTGTCCACGTGTTGCGCTGGGAGCCATGATGAAGTGGCGCCATTTAGGCCATAGAGGCGGCGGGCACAGGGTGCCCACCCAAAGAAGAACCTGAATGACACCGCGGTAAAGGGACGGTTGTCAAGGCAGCGTACCACCAATCTGGGTAACTTTCACTTTGAACAACAAAACACATCAATACACTAAACGCACAATAACACTTATACCTGAACCATATGCATGTGCGTAAACGAATCGGCGTTGGTATTATAAACAACACTAGAAAAGAAACAGCATATCGGCCTCATAATTATTGAACATTTTCGGTTTTTTTTTCTTCATCGAGAGATTGAGATTAAGCATGGAATTACATCTTACCAATTCCATAAAAAAAAAGCATTGGATTTTACAGGAATCAGAGCTGTTGCGTACGTATACATACGCGTGTATCAAGAATTGTGA
This sequence comes from Diadema setosum, assembly GCF_964275005.1. Classification (NCBI taxonomy): domain Eukaryota; kingdom Metazoa; phylum Echinodermata; class Echinoidea; order Diadematoida; family Diadematidae; genus Diadema; species Diadema setosum. Next base: position 21,306,491 of record NC_092701.1, on the reverse strand, counting down.
ATAAGAGCTATATTATAGGTTATAGAAAATCGTTGCGTGTAAACGTAATATCTAAAGGTTTTTATAGAGATGATTGTGGTCCTTTAAGTATAAAGAACATATTTCTCAAATGAATAGTGTTTTACGATTTTCCTTACGAGGATTCAGGCTCTAATGCTCTAGAGTCATGTTTGTGCGTGTGTGTGTGTGCGTGTGTGTGTGTGTGTATGTGTGTGTACACAAACGGGAGAGGGAAGTATGAAATGGTATCAAATTGATAACTATAATAATTGACTGTAGAATCATTTTTTGGATAATTCTGCATGGTAGTTGATTGGATATTCGCACTTCCAATGCAACAGAAAAGCACTGCGTAATCATGGTGATATTGATAACCTTCATTATTATCATTAGCCCCATCATCATTATCATAGGCATTATTTATTTTCAGTGTACGTCTTTTACAAAACAGCGGATCTTCGATTGGTGATTTTGACTGGCTTTCAAAAATGCATTCACCACAAGGCGAATAGAATAGATACGTTTAACCATTTAAATTCAATCCAAATACTGACTTTGAATTCTAAACTTGAGGTTCGGAATTCCGAAATGCATTTCCAGTGTCCGCATCGATTAAAGATGTGAAAAAAGGTTCACTGCACTTCTACTGTATTTGTCTGTTTGCTGAGCTCGAATAATACCGTCTTTCCCCATAACATAAGAAATGAAGAATACCGTATGTTTGAATTTAAAACGTTGTTTCACGTTACGCAGTTTATGTTTCTTTTTCAATAAACAATGCTAACTGTGTCCCATACAGGAAGCCGCTGAATGCACCCAAACACTCTTAACTAATCGAACAGAACAAAGTACCATGAATGGAAACTGAATATCATCATAAACAACATGATGGCAATTTGAAGAGATTTATCTAAAAACGAGCAAATTCCACTCTTGTTAAGTTTAAACTTGTTTGTTAAGATTAGTTTGTTAATATTATGCAATTAAAAGCTGCTGGAAAACACAGAAAATGATAATACGGGGTTTTTAAATCATGACTTCAAGAATATTCCTTGTTTTGTGGTAAGTAAGTTATCACTGGAAAGATTTCATTTCGCTCTACTATCTGTGGATGGACTTTGCTCTAAAATGTTAAAAGATGGTACCCAGCCCATTGTGCGATGAAACTCTTCAAATCTCAGTTTTGAAAACAAAACAAAAAACAAAAAAACATCTGATAGAAAATATCAACAATTCGTAAAAGTGATGGTCAATTATTGTCTACATGGTCTATATAAAGCTCCCTAGACCGTGCGCCATTTTAATGAAGCGAACGTATTTCAGTTCCAAAATTGTCCCAACTTGAAAGACACTCATTATTCTTCATTATAATCAGACAGGATAGGAGCTATTACAAAGGATTTTAAAACTTCTTTGGATAAATTACAGAGAGTGCAATGCACAATATTTCATCAAACCCGCATAAGACAGACTAATGTAGAGACTGCACCAATTATGGAGATGTCATGGATGTGGGGTCTACATTATACTTAAGACCCCCTCATCTTCAAACTGGTTGATAATCTATGTCATCCAGTCTTTGTGAAATTGAATAAAGTCAAGGAGACTGATAGGTGAAGCAAGACAAATGCAAATTAAAGGACTCGTCTAATGATGTTACTGTTGGGCTACATTCCAATGGCTTTAGTCTAGGGGGTGGTGGGCCACATTTAAAAGGAAGGAAGCCAGTTGGCACCAGTAACATTTCAGTGACTTTGGGACCTTTCTATTCTCTGCATCTTATGTGGCTCTATCCTTTATTCGCTCTGGGGTCCGCCGTTCCAAGATTGGAGTGGTGAATAATATTTAAGGAGTCAAAGGCATGGGAGGTCCATAGATAGTTATACGCGCCACTAAGCCGTGGATAATTAACGACTCCGTGTTTGAAAGGAAGAGGGTATAGGATTCCTTAAACGTGGATTAAGGGGTGGTGGTTACGGACCGTGGAGCTATACATTGTTCTCGGTGTGAGCTCGAGAAGGAGCGGTCACTTTGAGTGAGTGGAGTCCAGCGCCACCGATGGGTGTGTCACTTTGTCTCTGGCTCCGAGTGCGGGGTGGGACGTCTTGCTGATTGCACGCTGGAGGTTCTGCGGTAAACGTCAAACCAACTCTATCGCTCTCTCCTCTCTCTCTCTTCCATCTCTTTCTCTTGCCACTTTGGTCCAGTCACAGATTCGTCAGCAAAGGGTCCGCGAGTAAAAGTTCTTTAATTCGCCATCCGAGTTTGAACTCGTTCATCTAAAGTTTGCACTTTTCTAGAAACAGCTGATGCACAACCTTTCCACAGGTGCCAGAAATAAAGCCACGGAAGACATCAAACAGATCGAGTTTGGTATCTGCAAGTCCAGGAATTCGACTAGAACGGTAAGTAACGTAGCAGACGACAACTTTTCACTTTCTGTACGTTCTGTAGACAACTCAACATGTTGTAGAAATATAGAGCGATGATTACGCGCTCTATGGCAAGAAAACTATGTTGCTGATATCTCATATCTCAAAAAATGACAGTTAATGAAAGGGTTGGCAGGAATATCAAAAGTTTTATATCTCTTGGCTATTCGTCTAGCAAAAGAAAATAAATTGCGGGACGAATTGTGTTAAACTTTAACACTAACGAACTGGGTGCACTACACAATATATTTCCTGCATTCAAAATAAACCTGAAGACTTTAAGCTGTTAGTCCTTAGTAACTGTGTTTTTATTATCATCATTATTATCAACGGGTCCACACAGTGGTAGTAAAATACCAGTCGTGCCGAAATTTGTGTAGGAAAATAAAATATTCAAACGATTCGCGAAATAACCAAAGTACCAGCAAAACTAATCAACCAACCAAACGAAAACCATATCCAGTCACATTAGTTTGTGAAACTGGATAGTTATAAGCTGTATTATACAGCCAAATAAAACGAAACGAATATCTGAGTATTCGCAGACACATACGAGGATCTATTTATCCATCTACTATCTACATTATTACTAACACCTGAACATACTCTTATGTGTGTATGTGTATTCATGATATATGCCTATAAAAAGAGAGATATAGAGAAATTGTGCCGTATGTCTCATATTCAATGATTTCCTCAGCTCAAGTCCAGCACGTTCTACATTCACATTGCTTGCATCCGATGAGCAATTTAGAATGCGACTATACCAAAAACCACTCGTAAACGTATTAATGAGCCAGTTACGTGTTAGCTCATGTGCACATTGGTACAAATACATTTTTTTCTCTCAATTGGTTAAGTACTTTAATCGTTTCCAAGCGACATTTAATGCACAAGCCTGCCCGACTTGACCAATCTGTGGAATTCATGTTCAAATAAAGACTGCACTTGCGCAGACCAGGTGACTAGAACGATCAGTCAGTCAACACTTTGTATGGGGAAACATCTATTTCATTGTTTTGCAATGAATGCATTGACAAACTCATTTATTGATCTTGTCAAATTCACTTACTAGGCTTTAATACTGTCGGATGGACTGGCAAGCAATATTGATTACATGAGTAATCATTACATCACAGATGCCTAATGTCTGCCAGTACAAAATGACACTTTTATTTTCTGCTTATGCTCAAAGGGAAACTCCGAACTAGCTTACTGCACCATGATCACACATTACCTACCATCCACCATCCTTTCATAGCATGTGGTTTGGCGCCTTCGAAACATCTTGGCGCCACAAACTATAGTATCGTCTGCCATCATGGCTGCAGTTGCGGAAGAAAAAGTAGGAAGGGGATGAAAAGAAGAAGAAGAAGAAGAGGAAGAAGAAGAAGAAGAAGAAGAAGAAGAAGAAGCAGAAGAAGACAGCAAACAAACAAACAAACAACAAAAACAACAACAACATGAATGAAAAAGGTTCCATGCTGTACAGCTTGTTTTACCTCACAAAACCTGTCAGAAACACATTTAGACGAGACGAATATTATATCAATCCACATGAGCACGATGCAATTACTACTTCTTTATAGTGTTTCTATAGGTGTAGATTATGTATAGATATTTATGTTTGTATGGGTGTGTGCGTGTGTATTCATCTACACGTACAAAATAAGCTATATACACTAGAATTTTCTACTCATTCATTTATTCATTAATTCATACACTAACATATACACCTGATACATGTTGTATTGACTGCTTCATTAAAATACCAAAATGTCACAAACATCACGTATGCCTTCCTTTATCTGAAGATATTTTTTATCTGTCTGGACACTTTTTAATAAGCAGCATTTTTCCATACTTTTCGTAAATGAGATGTTTTTCTCTCGTGTCCCCGATTATCCCGAGGATTAGCGCTCTCATCTGCGACCTTTATAATGAAATGAATCTCATTCCGAGGACTTTTCCGTCACTTTGTTCTTCTCACAAGAAGTGAGACTAAGCCAAGAAAAGGAGGAAAAATCAAATCTTACACGCAAACAACTTTTCCTATGAATTCCATTCTCCTTTCCTTCGCCTGTGATAAAAACTGCGCGAAGGTAATATCAATTCAGCGAAAAATGCTTTTCAAAAAACTATCTTCTCTTCGACGCCTGATTAGCTGTAGCCTTCTATCCAAACAGCGTATCGCTATCTAAACCCCATCCACCTGCAACAAAGGCACATACCGTACTTAAGAACCTTAAAGAAGAGGGAGGGGGGAGTCACAAACAACGTCTTCATATTTTTCCTGTCGCTAGTCAGGAATTAAATTGCAGCCATTCGGACGCCTTCGAAACCTTGCTGCCACCATGTCTCTGCTAGCCTCCTGTGGCGCCCGTTCCCTCCCGGCTCCTGACCAAGACATGATCGCCTACTCCATCTGGTCCGCCACAAACACCCACACGAGTGCTCTCCCTTGATTGTCCGAACGCAATTCTTGTTTGACCCATTTCTATGTCAAGAACTGTGTACGGACATCAGTGGTTGGCACCGTTATCAGCACTCTTCGTGCGGACGACCAGCGGGCCGGTAGACTCCCGTGGACCCCAACTTTTATTCCTGTAGATGACACTGGCTATGAAACTCACGATTAGACGACGCAGGGCGCCAGGAACCAGATGATGTCGTCGGTGGTGACACGAACATTTTATAGTTATTTCAAAACGTTGACCTATTAAAAGGACTCCGTCTTCTTCTATCAGAAGAAAAGTTAACCAATTGAAGGCCATGGCACCTCCTTCGTCAGAAGAAGGATTTCATAAATATGTTGTTCACGTGTATCCATATACAGCCATCCTCCCTAAAGGCAATTTTAAAGAGACAAGAGGAAATCTTTCGATTTACAAAACATAATTACCACATGTTTTATCTTTTACGTAAAACCGGGTTATTTTTTTTTCTTCGAGTTAGTCTCTTTCCTTTCGACTTGCGCGAGGTTGACGGTATTCATATCATGGGTATCTGTATATGCATCTATGCGTTGTGATGGGAGAAATAACGACGCGAAGAAATACATGGCGACCATGGCATGAGAACCAACTTAACTGTACATCGGGTTTCCAAGAAGTGTCTTGCCTTTCCTCAGAACTCGGTTGTGTGATATTGTGAGTTGGCATTTGTAATTTGTGACAGTGTGACAGTGTAATATATGTGTATGTATGACTTGGGGCAATGAAAGAAAAAAAACATATACAACTGTATATACATATAAGTTATGATACAATGATATGATTCCAAACATCACTGCTGGATAATGTGAAATAATAAATGGCTGTACTAACACACACACCCATACACACGCACACACACACATACACACACACACATATATGTATGTATGTATATATATATATATATATATATATATATATATATATATATATATATATACAATTTGTATAATATGTAAATGATACATACACACACACGCGCACACACACACAATAGTGACTGCAATTTATCCACATGCAGACACATTATCATTTACGCAGAGTACCCACTGCAATTATTCCTTGAAGCAAACGAAGACATACAAAACACGGAAGAATTTGAGCTCCCTCTCAAAAAGATATCCAGGGGCATGCCTGATACAGCATGGCATACTAAAACAAGAATAAGAACAAGAATAACAACAACAACAACAACAACAACAACAGCAACAACAACAACAACAACACAGGAGATTACTTGAAAAAACACTCGGGAAGATTGTACCACATTTTATTACATATACAATGTATTTATTTCACTCTTCTTAGACATATTATTTTGCTGCTTCTTTTTGAAAGCCGTCTGAGTTACAGTAACTGTCTACACAAAGTCATATCCAAATTACATACAACCTTTTTTTTTCCGTTTTCAAGTGAGTACTTAAAACTCCCAGTGTTACTTAGTAACTGAGTGATATCATGGTTCATTTCTTCAGAGGGCATCCATCAAGAAATGTCTACAAGAAGCATACGAGAATTCAATGCTTGGTAAAACATTGTCAACTTCTCACTCATCACATACCAGTCTCTCAAGCATCATCAAGGTACAATAAATAACTGAAAATTTCCAGCTTATCTTTACAGGGCAAGCGTTCATTCCACCCGGTGCAATAAAACGACAGTCAACATTGCCTAAGTCGAATCCAAAAGAGAAGAAAGAAAATTTATTGACTACCGTGAATTTTGACATTTTTGAGAGAATACACACATTTTTGTTTTTATCCAACTGGGGTAGAATTTTTCTTTGACTTACCCAATATTTCAACCTTTGTGAGGTTGGCTATCAATGGGTGAAGTTAATTGCATTTGTAAACAGTAAGCAACCTTTCTTGCATGTAGTATTCCAGTGAAAGTGACATATTATGTTCATCAGCATTTTTTCGTCCCCTAGAAATATGACACTGTCAGCAAATTCAGCAGCTGTTGCCAGTCATGATTGCAATAAACCATGAAAGATAATGATGATGATTCACTGATCAGCACAGCACTACTTTTGCAGTGTCGTATTATTTAAAAGCGAGATGTTGCAAAACCCCTAAACACTTCTGCATCAATTTCGGTATGCATCAAGATGGCTTACAGCTGTACTAGCATTGACAGAGCATAGGACAAGGAACATCAAGCATGCGTGAAAGAAAAGATTTTTTTTTTTTTTCTAAATAGAGATATATTATCACGACTTGGAACTGTTTGATTGAGCAGGGCTCAACACTAACTTTTTTTTTGGTGGCTCGATGGGGCCACCAAAATCATCAATTTCAAATTTTTGGTGGCCCGAGAGAAAAATTTGGAGGCCCGAAAAAACAATAAAAAACATTAAAAGTCCTTTTTTTTTTCATGAGTCAAATATTTCAGTTTTATCAGAGTAAGAATTGGAAGCTGGACATATCTACTCATAAACTAACCTCAACATTTCTGGTGCAAAGAGTTTCAAATTTATTGACATACTTTTCAAAAAATTTTGGTGGCCCGAGGCAGGCCACCAAATTTGCCCTTTTTTGAAATTTGGTGGCCCGACTTTCATTTTTGGTGGCCCCAGGCCACCGGGCCACCGTTAGTGTCGAGCCTTGGATTGAGGATATCTTATTGTATCATTTCAACTGGACCATTTTCATTAATTTGAGTAATATTCAACATACATCTGTATTTCAGTTCAAAATTTTCATAAATCTCTCCTAAATGTAGGCATTGATTCTACTAATCCTTTATGATCGCAGACAAAGTTACAAGGTGCATACACCTGTCTTATGCCAAATTAATCAGCATATTGAAGATTAAATGTGTAATGAAGACTACATGAGGTAAAGATGAGAAAAAACCCTTTTAAAATCACCATTTTGCTATAATGATATTTAATGGTATAAATTCATTTTCCTCTAGCACGGAGCCGCATGTCGACCCTTTACAATGCCTTGGCCTAAACGCTCCACATTCATTTCACACTGAATGATACAACCTCACTTGTATCCGTACATTAACTGCCATACACGTACAACAAACAACATCTGAAGCTCATAGATAGGAAAAGTATCAGTATATCGAATACCAACAGCAACTATGCTCGATGCAAAGCAGCTTATTCTGCGCATAAACTTGTCAGATATTGTCATAATGAGGCAACATATAAATCATTTGTGAAACAGTATGACTCATTATAATGCTGCTTTTAATTTGATTTGATTTGATTTGATTTGATTTGATAATGGTTTATTGAAACAAACATGCAAAGTAGTAGCCCAAAGGCTAAATTATAGTGCATCACATTGAAAAACAAATCAATTACATCAAACAACATACAAATAATGCTACATTTTGGGTAGTTCTACCTTATGTACAAATGAGAGCTGCACAAATGTAGATAATTATGATAACGATTTTCCTTTTTTGACTGCACGTTAATGAAATTCAGACATTTGAAATTATCCAAGGATCACCGACAAGATAAAATCCATGTGGATCACGTGTTCTCATCAATAGAACAGACAATACTCACAAGAAAAAGTCTCAGAAATGACTATGCTATGATAGATAATTGTCATTTCCATGTGATGTACTGCAGTCAATTTTGTCTACATGAGTGCATGTGTGTATGTGTCAGTCTGTGTCTGAAAATTGTGTTTTGTTTATTCCTCATGAATTGGACAAGAAAAAAATAGACTTAGAAATATTTCAGGATATAGCCCTCTACTATGAACAATATAATACATCATCAATCCCTGACTAGTCTCACTTTTAGACCATGTGCATGTACTGTTTTGCTCCCCAGAATATTAACCCTTTCTAACAGAAAAAGAAGTACCAGGAAAGGCAGCGACAAAGTCATTGTGGAGGGCGCATTTTGTGGAAGGGACTACAGTTGGCAAAGGGTCTGGAAACCAGACTAGTTCCCAACATACTTGGTATGCAACAGACGGAAACTGATTACATGCATATTCAAAGTCACAGATATTTCTGGTCCCAATGTCTAGTGGTGAGATATTTGGTGTACACCCTTCTTCTCCGTCATAGTGTTCTTTGAAAGTTGTTTCATTTGACGCAGTTGTTGCTGTGTTGGGCAAGTTTCGGGCCAACCAAGCTATTACGTTTTTCAACAGCTGCAACTAACATAGATGCATTTGACTGCAGTATTAAAACAAAAGACAAAAAGTAAACAATACATACTTCATATTGTATTCAAGTGATATCCAAAAATACTAGCACATTACACTTCTTGTTCACTAAACAGTACTGGGATTATATAACATATCGCAACCTATGTCTTTGTGAAATAAAGAATGACACTATAACATTGCACAACATATTGATGCAAATGTGCTTTATCTTTTTTAAAGATGAAAGTCCGCAGTTTCCTTCACACCACTGCTCACCACATGAATCACACAAAAATAACAACCACATGACCATATAAACCCTAAAAAAAAACAACAACAATAACAACACAAAGAGCTGCAATAGAGTTCATCACATACCATGAAAGCATCACGGAGAAGAAGGGAATAGATTCTTAGTTCTGCAGTTGGACAACCTACTCAAGGTGGGAATGGGCTTCTTCAAGCAATCTCTTCGCGGGGGCTCCCACCCGTGTTGGACCCCGCCCCTTCCTCCCTGCTTCCGGGGGTCGGGTGGTCGACCATCGGCTGGGGGTTGGGTCTAAAGACCACCTCGGGTCCGCCGTCGTAGATCCCATGCAGGTACACCCACATTGCCTCGGAGATTTGACCAGAGTCCGCCGCTGGGAGAAGGAGGGAAGGGGGTGGTGTAGATGGAACACGAGGTTAAAACAACAAGGGTTAATAATCACCATCATTGTTCCAAAAAAAGTTGAGTGTTCATTCGTACCTTTCCTACTTTAAATGAAAGGCAAAGCAATTGATCTACACTGTCTCCATGCATTATAAATATGCACAGACAAAGCTAAACACATTTCTGTAAATAAATTACTATTTTTCTTGTGTATTTTAACACAGCAATGATTACACGTCATGTTCCTTTCTTAATTTGGTAACAAATTAATATAACAATAACTAACAAAACTAGTAACCTGAACATGCAGTGTAGTGACTGGGACTTTTCACCTTACTCGTTTCATAGTAATAATATGATGCTCCGATCAAAACAGCCATTAAAAAAAAAAAAAATCTTATCATACAAAGGTGACTGAAAAGACAAACATGGACAACACAAGGATCTCTGTTAACGGTTCTATTGCTCGAAGCCAAAGGATAGCATATTTTCACTCCTTTCTAAAAATCGCTATCTTTATAAACCAGTCATATTTTGTAGATTTTGATGGTTTGATGTTTTGAGGTAGTTTGCTGTAATCATAAGGACGTTGGAGATAAAATTCTTTCATTATTATCCCATGGTAATCAGGCTTTGAAGAAATTCCTCTTCACACCAAAGGAGGAATTCATGCGGCAGACACCAGCAACAGTGCTACACTCAATTTTAAGAGGATTTAGGGTTTTGAGATCCCATGGCAAATCAACCAGCGTAAACATAGAGGCAATCCATAAACCTCGGTGCACACAGAATGACAACTCGTCTTGCCCAGTCTTTTCTAGAAGGCTATGACAAGCCATGTGGACAGTGGTCTAAGCACATTGAAATATGAACACTGAGAATTTCTGTGTGCGATCACTGAGAATGGAAGAGGAACAATAACTTCCAAAAATATCACGTTTATTTGTCTTGCATACCAGTATATTCGCGTCCATATGAAGATATCAAGAGTTTGCGAGCAGAACACGGTAATCACCATTTAAAAAAATAATAATAATAAAATGAAGTGAGTGCACCATCAGATAGAAAAAAATAAACCCTTTCTAATAATTCCTAGCTTGTGGCATAACAAGGAATATTCTTGAAGTTATCATTACAGACATTCCATATTTTCTGCTTATTTTCTTTGTTTCTTTTTTAGCAGATTTAATTGCCAATATCTCAAATTGACAAGAATGGAGTTAACTCCTTTTGCGATGAAACTCTTCATATACTCTCTGACATAATCCTTACCTTGCTTGAGTGTCGTGTGCCCGGACTTCGTCACAGCTATCAGCTTGTTGTCTATGGGACCAGGAGGTTCTACGACAAATCAGGAAGGATACAACCAAAGACATGTTACCCCTGTCAGTGCCATGGTCATTTGATGGTGTGTATAATGTTGGGGGGGGGGGCGTTCTGTGCCAAGTAACACTCAAAAGCACACCATGGGTTAATGAATCAAAGTCCACAAGTAGCTACTGGTGAAGAGCATATTGATATTATGGACACAGAGTCAATGATGAGAACACCATGTAAAGTGTAACACTGGTGTAAGTGTAGAAAATTGAACATGAGGAGTATGCCTCCAGTAAATCGCATGCTTTAGGTCGGCGATGCAAATGCCAAGATGATGCAGCCTCCCGGGTTAGACATAGAAACTGTCTCACCCATGTGCAGGACACCATTTTTGCCAAATCAGCATTGTCTTAGCATTTGCATTGCAGATCTCAAACTCACCATTAAATGATTAAATGATAGAGGGGGATGATGGAAGATGGTATTGCTAAGTTGTGGACAACTTTGGCTTTGCCAGTGGCCTTAAGGCCAATATCAAGTTGAAGGGAAAACTTGGACTCATATATAAAGGAAATTCAACATATCTGGTGATTTCCATAATGGGAGGTGAAAGTTACAAGCGTCGTCTGTTCTAATACTTTGTGACTTCTGCTGTGCAGTTGGATAATGAGACGGTAGTTTAAAATCTCATCGTTTTCCATCTTTTGCCAAATGCTGCTTTCTAAAAGTGGTAAAGAATATGTGACAAAAGCAAATGTCTGTGATGGCTACTATGCGATGCTGCAAGTGTGAAAGTACAGTTATACCGGTATACTATGCTGTGTGTGTTTAGACTCAGACATGCTGTCATAAAACTCGGTGCTCCATTTTGCCATACCATTATGTGAAGTAATATGTTACTCCACCATGTGAAAGGTGTTGGACTACTACAACTACATTGCACTCGTTACTACTTTTATGATTACTACTACCAGCAGTAACGCGACCAACACCAAATCACAACAACAAAAATATTGATAATCATGACATTCTTCCTAATAATAAATAAATATACACCGATAACGAAGGGTAGCTTGACCTTGACAATAACCTTGAGATAATAATTTTCCACCCACCTGCTTGCTTTGCCTTGACGAATGCCTCCCATTGTTTGAACCAGGCCAGGCTGATGCAGTAGACTGACGTACTGCATGATTCGTCCTGCTGGAACTCTTCATTCAGCTAGTATGCACAAACATGGAAACACAACGTAAGATCACAGATAATACCAAGAGAACAGGTGAACACCGATTTCACCAGTGAACATCACAGAAATTCTGTAGACATCACATTATTTCATGAGCATAATAGTTTGTATGAATCACGACCGGTAAGATAACTCATTGAGTGTTTGAAATCACAAGGAAGAACCACAGGCTTGGAGTGAGTGATCAGTTTTCTTTCCTCTTCAAGAAGAGAACTTGGCTTGTAAACCTAAAATAATACTTGCTTCATTTATTGAAAATAGCATTCTATCAGCAGAAGTGAACATGAGCAATGATACAAAACAATGTACGAGATAGTAGCAACATTGAAACCTTATACGGTAGGAGATAACATCAACTATAGGGCAATAATACTCAATCTGAGTATATGAATGTTTATGTGGCTGGACTTAGCATGAGAGTGGTAGCCCTGTCGATGTCTTCCCAAGAAGGTGGAGTACAAGCAACACTGGTGCAGGTTTGACACCACCATTCAAAATAGAAAAAAAAAAAAAATGTCATAAAATGCTTTCCACACCATCAGTGGCATAGTGTAAAGATGCTAATTTTATACCAGAAACTGTTTGAATTTTGTTTCAGTTTTGTTTTGTTTTGTTTTGTTTTGTTAAAGATAATTTGTTTCCATAAACATATTAAATATCGCCATATCGTGATCCTTGATAGATGACTCTTCTTCTATCACTTTGTCTTATCTCTCTTGGGCGTGGTCAAAACTGGATGAGGGGAGAGACAAAAGGGGGTGTAAAAGACCAACCAAGGTCTCTGGACTCACCCTGATGAAGGTCTCCATCTCCTCCCTCCTCCTCCTCTCTAGCTGCTCCATCTCTGCCTGACACATGGAGCATGGAGACAGTCTGTTCACGGCTGGGCCACCTCCAAACCTGTCCATACATGGGTAAGAGGAATTCCATTTTCCAATCTTTTTTTTTTTTTTTTCATTCTATTTCAATTTTCATGTAATTTGCATTCAATCTTATTTCATTTCAATTTTCCATAAAATTTCATCTCATTTTATTTCCATTTATTTCATTCCAATTTCATTTCAATTTCACTTCAGTTCCATTCAAGTCAATTTCATTTCCAAGTCATTTCAGTCCCATTCATCTCAATTTCATTTCAATTTCATTTCAATTCCATTCATATCAATTTCACATTCATTTTAATTTCCATGTCTCTGCAACTTTTTTTTTCTTGGATAGGAATTAACAAAAAAAAGAAAGAAAAAAAGATGGAGACCATAGGTATGAATGAAGACATGTAAGATGACAAATTGAAGACATAAATCACATTGCTCTTCCATCAGAATTCATAAATCTATCATGGAATTAATCTAAAGTCATATTCTTAAATGATTGTACATGCAGGGGCTGGCACATGAGCAGAGGTTGAAGCATGACAATCATGGAAAAATCCCTATGAATTGATGAAACAGTGGTTTGTTCTCTGAACTAAGATGTTGCAGGTGGAGGGGTATATGCAAACAAAGAGCTAAATCAGACTTGGCCCAAACTGTGGAAAGAAATCTGCAGAGTTTTACTGAACTTCAACTACACAAGGTAAAATTATCAAGAACTAGTGATATATTATTTGCTTTGTGTGGACTTGCAAATATGACCTGAAATTTCTTTGTAAAATGCAACTATTTCAGTCAATTTCTTTATATTGTAGTTAATGTACTCATTAGTCTGAATGTTCTCTTCTTCATACATGTAGCTTTGAACAGGTTTCATTTGTAGCAATTTACACTGGAAAATCTTGTGCCATTGTAAAATATGGACCACAATACAGATTCCTCTTTTTTGTGTAGATTTTGGCATCACACTGCAAAGCAAATTAGCACAACGATTTCAAGCAGCACACTTGAAATTTTTATGTTCATTTGGGCAGTGTGACATCACCCAGGGAAAGAGAAGGCAAGAGGAGAGAGAGGAACTCACGTCTTGTACAGATGATCCCAAACAGGTTGTGGGACTCTCAACACAAGTTTGTCCACATAGGGAGTCTTGCTTGGTTGCACACCTATGACACAATTGTGATAATAAAACAACAACAGTGGCTTATTAACATATACATATATATATATATATTTTGTGGCATTTATCTTATCTGATGAAAAAATATCCTACACGTTACTACAAGAAAATAATTCTAATAAAGATGACTCTGAGGCTGATTTTGTAGCAGCAAAGATAGTAATTCTAAAACCAATTATTACTATAAATTATTATTTTCACTGTCATCATTTGAGTAAACTATTTGATTTGACATTTGGTACATTTAGTACGTGGGTGTACATGTATATAAATTTGCAGGGATATTTGTATTTCTTCATATTCTACATCAGCTGATTTCATTTTCAGCTGTAATAAATTACATGTATGTGTATCTAGTCTTTGATGTAAAATCGTATACTGAAAGAGAAATGCATTTGTAGTAAATGTAATAAGGCTCATTTTCTTCATCTGTTTAATGTGAATAATCATTGTATTGTTTTGTTTGTACATTTACATCAAGGACACACAATTCAGCCTCTGGGCTGCTACGTATCTTTCTTTGGATGAAATAAACCAATATCTCTCTATCTCATAATCACCACTGTCACACTATATATCAAAAATACATGAGAAAAACCAACATACTGTACATCTCTATCATAGTTGCTACCTTACAAATAACATTATCTACAGCTGTCAAATAGATTAAACAAGAGAGATAACTAAACTGCAAGAGGCGAGAGGCAAGGTACCATTAGAGCCATATGATAAATGTTTCTGACCTCCATGTTTGCAGAGAAAGTCGTGGTTGGTGATGGGCCCTGGTTCGGCGAAGTTGTTGAGTTTGTTGAGCCACTGCAGGGACACGTAGAAGTGAAGCAAACTGGGCTGTTTTTGGAGGAAAGCAACAACAGCAACAATAATTTCAGTATTCATCGTAGAGCTGCGCTCCCACTGTGCACTGTTTCACAAATCATATACCTGCACAACATGGAAAAAAAAAGTATGCTTAAAGAATGAAATCTAAGTGTTCACACTTTAACAGTTTTCTTGTCTCCCACGAATGATGACCCTCTTAGATTTCTGATAGAAAGCTTTGTTTCCTTTCACTGTTTGCTTCCTTCCATTGGTCATAAAGACCTCAAATGCCTCCTTTTCATACGATCTGGTATTCTAAGATCTGCTTCTAGAACATTGCAGTTCTCAACCAAAGACTAATGTTATTGGGCTGTATTGTATTGCATTATCATCTTATTGTCTTCCACATTCTGTAATGTCAATGAGGATATATATACTAAGAGGATATATACTAATGCATAGGAACTCATACTTATGTTTATTACTCATATTATCCTTGAGGGCTTTTAGTTTTATGGCACAGCACACACAATCCAATAGCACAGCATACACAGAAGCAAAAAAGCTCAGAAAATTCAATACTTATATGCCATATATTTAGTGAGTCTAAATTTTCACAAATCGGACCTCCCAATGATTGTGGAGTACAGGACTAAAGGGAGAAAATGTATACGTGCATGTCACATTTATATCAGGATCAGATTTTTGCATGTCTTTAAATTTGGGAATACCACCTGACTCACGAATTCACAAAAATAAAAACCATGAGATATTTGGCGCATACAGTATTGTATAACCCATCACACATAGGGAAAGGAGGTTCTCATGTATCAACCCAAGGGCTTTCATCACATCTGAGAGGTTATGGGTTAATGATTTGGACTCTCACCTCATCCTGTTCAAACAAGTCCTGCACTTTCTGCCTTTCTTTCATTGCCTCTTCCGAAGATTTCCTGCAAAGGGAGGAAACACAGGTATAAATGTGATCACATGATTTCCAGTTGGGTTATGACGAAAATGCAAAATATTACCCCAAAAGGACCACAACATCAAAAGCACTGCAGTCTCGGAGCATACCCATTTGAGGTTGCTACGTGATGTTTTATTTTTGATTACATCAACCGCAATATATGGGGCCACAGGAGTATACATCTCACCAGGGTAAATTGCATGCAGCAGCATGTAAGCTGCATGCGATTCAATACTACTGCTAGGGCAAGATTAGATCATCACGTACTAGCAACATTCTACTAACCCTTCAGCTGAACGGGGATGGCTGTTCAGGAATAAAAATCGGGTACACCGACATTTATTACTTTATACTTTTGATCTCAAACTACAAAACTGTACTCCAAAACAACTCATTATCCTTGCAAGTCATATCAGCCAGATAAATTTCTTGGCAGACCCTTTCGATATATTGCAAGCAACATAATCAACGATAGTGGCAGATGAATTTCGAGCCCTCTTTGAAACCATTTTTTACCTTTGAGCTGAATGCCTGAGCACAAAAAGACTTAAATCACTCGGATACCAAATAAATTCCTCTCACCTGTAGAAGAGAACGTATGCCTCACAGTTGGCCACCTGCATTTCGTTGACCTCCGTCACGTAGATGTCGTCGTATTCGTACCACTTGCTGTTCAGCCAGTTCTGGGCGTAGCAGGTGTAGTGGCCGCCTGTGACAACCAGTGGGGTGTGAGAGAATGGGGCTATCACCTCTGCTTCTGCCCTTCAGTCCCCTCCACACCCCCCTCCCCACACTCATTACCATTAACATCTGAAATGTAAATCGCCCCATTTGTCCATCCTACCACACCTCTTGACTTATTGGAATCTACGACCTTGTCCCCCCCAAACCCCTGGTATGCACCATTTCCTGATTCTCCTTTCCATGAACATCCACATAATGTCTAAATCAATGTGTAAAACAAACTGTAGTGTTTATTTGTGGTATCATTCTGAAATGAAGTTTGTCTATGGCACATTTTTTTTTAAATTCATTTTTAGTTTGCAAAAAACATAGAAAACAAAACAAAAGAAAAAGAAAGCATAAAACATAAAAGAAATAGGAAAGAGAAGAACCCACTAAAGAAAACAATTGAAACAAGACAAAAAAACCCCAAACAAACCACACAATGAAACAATGAATGCTACTTTCTCTGCAAATTTCAGGGGAAGGGTCCTGGGTAATTGCCCAGGGGGTAATTGGCCTAGACCTGGCTGTGTATTGCAATAAGTTCACAATCAGCACAAAAGGCTGTCGTGATTAAGATATATTGCAACCAAGAATCAAATCAGGAGGAGGAAGATATAGACCATGTACTCACCCCCTGCAGTACCGTGATGACAAATCACTGCATTTAGATCATATGTTGCACAGGTGTTCTTGCAATCTGAGAGGAAGAAAAAACAAAACAAAAGAAAAGCACTGAGAAATTCCAGTACCTTCATTTGCAGGACCATAAACTCAAAGAACAATCTAGTATGTTATACATGAAGAAACAAACAAACAAACAAACAAACAAACTTTTGAGAGGATATACGGATATTTTGTTTCATCTGAAACTAGTGTAGTAAGGCAATAAAAGAATAACTTGATTTTGGTCAAGTTTTATGAAATTTACAAAAACTTGAATGATGATGATGATGAAACAGCATTTAGCACCATTTATCTGTAGAAACATTCAAAGGTGCCCGTCTTCTACAATGTGTCACACATCATTCATAAAGTTGCTGGAAAAGACAAGTCTTCAGTTCAGATTTGAAGGTATTGAGGTTGTTAAAATTCCCAAGCGGGACTGGTAGAGAGTTCCACAGCTTTTGTGCAACAGAAGAGAAGGCTCTACCCCCATACATTAGAGACTCCAACTCTCCTGCTTTCGACGGGAGATCTCCCGCCGGAAGCCCATTTTTACAAAATCTCCCGTTCTCCCGCTTGAGAATTAATTTCTCCCGCCCTGGCTCTGTGTCTCCCGTTTGAAATGATTTCTTACTTTTTGTCCTTGTATATTGAAAAATGAGCCTTAGATAGCACGAGAGAGCATCAAGAACCCTAATTATTAGAGCTTCCAGGGCCCAAGTGGGCCCTGGACCCCAGCCGTAAGGAACTTCGCGCACATCAAGTTGGAGTCTCCCATTTGCTAGGGGGTGCAGGCGGGAGAGTCTCCAGATCAGAAGGTGCTTGGGGTTGGAGTCTCTGCATACATTTTTAGGCTGGTATTGACACAAGTTCTGCCATAATGTTACTGTAAAAGCTTTTTGATATTTGTGTTTATACTGAAAATAAAATGACTTAAAATTCAAAAAAAGTGAAACAAACACTTTTCTGACAATATCTGCTCTGGCATGTTGCTGGCAGCATGGTCAGGCTCAAACGGCTTGTATTACTTATGACACCAGGGGGTCATCATTCTCACCTTTGGCAAGATATGGTGTCATGTCCAGGCCCTCCATGGGGAACGAAACGTGGCTGCAGATCTTGGAGGAGTAGGATGTGAAGGACTCGTGGCGGAACCTTTTCAGGTGGATGCACAGCACCTGGGGAAAATAATGGTGCGACAGAGTGTGAGAAAGTGGAATCCCCCTATGATGTTGGAGGTGAGAATAGAGGAAACAGGTAGAAAGTTCTCATGACCTGCAGAAAACAGGTTCTTATCCAGCGATGACAGCACACAGATTTAACTCAACACTCGAACAAATTCATAAATTTTGGAAGGATTGTCCAATTTTTTCCCTCAAACCTGATAGGTTTATTGATGTGTTTCATGAATACTGTATATTTCTGTATTCACTGAACCCACATCTACATATTTTGGGTTCATGGCAGCAGGGTGGGGGGGGGGGGGAGGGGCACTGTAGTGTTACATGAGTTGGTTTACTTACCTCTGGTAGCTCGAGCACTTGCACAAATTTGACACCATTCCTGAGTCTGGAGTGTGAGGATGAAATCAAAATGAATACTTGATAATCAGACTGAAATCTGACAGAGTTTACCAAAGGTCAGAGGTTATTCTGATCAATTTTTCTCAATAAACTGTGGAATATCAACATGAATTTCAACATAGTCAAAGACAACCAATGACCAAAATCTGAGTGGTAAAAACAACAACCTTATGCAACGACTGAAGCAGGTGAAAGTCATTGAATGGGATTCACAGGAATCTTTAATTATCACAAACCTCAACAACATGACTTTGAAGGGACATGCTGTAACTTTCTAGTCCTGAATCTTGACACTTGTCATTAGCAAGCAGAACAAACTTTTCTGTAACAGAGTCCTGACAATACAATCTTGACTACTCTATCTGATGTAACGTCTGGCATAAATTCTGTTGATTCTCTCCTGTTGATCATGAATTTAAGTCCAAAATTTCAGATGCTATTACATGTCAAACACTTACTTCTTGCACTTTTCACAGCTGTACATGTTGTCACCTGTAGAGAAATCATGATATCAATAATGCAGTGAATTCTTTGTAATACCACATGCATTCCACTACAATTCGCATTATCTCACTATTCACTCTCCTTTTGAAAGGGTGGGTGGGGGGGGGGGGAAGGAAATAGAAGTAAGTTTCTTTAAAAGAATATAAACAATGCAAACTGCACAAATACCTTTTTCAGTGTTAGTGATATCTTAAGCTTATGAATAATTAGTAATGAAGACATGAGAAAATTGTTACAGTCATTTTCTTGTATCTTTAACGATTTAAGATTGAGTCAAAAGGAGCCTGAGCTTTCGATCTTTGCAGAATGTTTGACACAGATTCTGCTAGGATCAAAAGCTCAGGCCCCTCTTTATTCAATTTTACTACACTGGCTGGCTATTATTGGATAAACAGCTTTCGGCAGCTATTTTTCTGCTTTGAAGATTTACTAAACCCTTATCAAATACCAACGCTTTTATAAGCATTTTGTGACAGGGAAGGTCTCTGGCATGTAATTTTCTCACACCTTTGTTTGTTTCATTTCCACCTGAGAAGATGGCTGGATAGCCCATATTTAGCTGCAACAGCTGGTCTTCCTTGGGGTCCAGTTGGATGTAATGTGGGACCACTTCACTGGGTTAATCACCCTGCTCTTTGCAATGAATAAATGAAGTGGGATCTTTTACGTGCACGAGTAGTGACTCTCTCACACACTGGACCTTCATTTTATGTCCTATCTGAGGGATAGAGTGTTTTGCGTCTTACTAGAGGGGAGGGTATGATTACCTCCAAACATAAAAGACAAGAACAAATAGTTTGACAAAGTTTATGTTACTGTAACTCATGACTTTAAGAATGAGATTACCTTTAAGATCATCAGCAGAGAAGAAAGCAGCGAGGCAGTTGTCCAGCGTGATATTGGGACCCCACAGCCAGCTTCTGCTCAGTAAGACAAGAGGCAGAAGAATTGTGGCGTTGACTTTTATGTCTTGTTTCTCTTGGTTTACCACACACCATCTCATTCACTACTTGACTTGCATGGAGCATCACCAATACATTCCTCTTTATACACACATTTAGAGATAATCAATGGAAATAAAGCTACATTTATTATCTCAAGATGACTGACTTGGATCGGTGCGAAGGTGTAATCCTGCATTCAAAATGACATGGATGCTTTTGCACATAATTTCACTTTATATTTTTTCTAGTTGGTATTCTTCCATATGGTGTCCCATACTTCAATGAAATACGTAGAAGACATGTTGGCAAAGACAGTCAAATCTCCCTGATTGTCTAACTGGACAAACCCTGCATCACATTGAGGACTGCCATCTTTGGATGTTTTCAGGAGGGCTAACAGAACTTGCCAAACCAAGAGATGCTGCCCTGAGTCCCATTTCATAAAACTTGTTATCAATAACAAGTTAATACGATAGTTGTTACAGGCTACTGAAATTCTTGCATCTGATTGGCTGAGAGCAAATTTGTCATAGAAATGTGGCAGTTGTTACTGATAACAAGTTTTATAAAAAGGGACCCTGGCCTGGATAAGCAAACTTGGACATTAACCAAGATGAGGCCATGACCTCCCCTTTGTATTGCATCATGCAACAGAAGATGACTGGACATGTCTACAAAAAGTGCAGCTCTATAAACTCTCTTAATTTTCACTTTCACAGCATCATCCCCTCTGGACAAGAGAGTGGAGGTTTGAGTTTGGCACAAATGACTACAACACCTCTGACTTGATCAGATACACCTCACGTTCACACTAGGTCCCGAATCAAAGCCAAAAACCATTATAGTGTGGACGCTCGCTGGGACTTGTCCCCCTGTCCCTGCAAAGCAAATCAGGTAAGGGGGCAAAATTTGGAGGGAAGAGTGACCTTGGGCCGTAATTGATAGTGGCCAGCTGTATTCATCAAATGCGTGCATGCGGGAAGTCTGGTTTCAAGTGGCATGGCTCTCCCCAACTGAATGCCCCTGCAGCTAAGGGACAGTCGAAATAGCAGTGTGGACGGTCAGTCGTAAAAATGATATGATCTCTCCTGACCCTGCTTGTGATGCAGGGTCTAGTGTGAGTGTTGGGAAAGAGAGTGCCTGACTATTCATCAAAGACAAAAGAAAGAGAAAACGAGAAGGGGGGAATAGAAAGGGAGACAAAAGGGGAACAGAGTGGGGAGAGGGAGAGAGATGGAGGGAGGGGAAGTGAAAGACTATACCACAGTGCAGTCAAGGAGCGCCATTCTGAGGTCCTACATACCCTGTGATGAGGCCGTAAAACCAGGACAGCCACCCTTGCTTCCGATGGGTGTCCGCACAGGTGCCGGTGGACTTTGGCGGCAGGTCCTGGATCCGGGCCAGGTCCTCCTTGCCCGGGATGGGCAGGGACAGGTCCTGGTAATTCTCCTTCTGACATGAGATCTGTCAAGAATCGACACGAAAATGACAAAAATGATAACAAGAAGTAGCACTCTGGCATTCATACAACATAAATTTTCATGATACATTAATTTTCGCATATTACTTGCTACTTTTGGCTAGTGAGAACTCTAAATTCTCAAAAATATGTTTTTGAGCCTCCCATCACAAAAAATTAATCGCATGAAAATATTGACGTTTACAGAAATATGTCTGATATTTCAAATCACACTTATACAGCAGTAAGCAGCAATAATAGGACTATCCTATCAACCTCAATAAAATATCAAATTTACTGGTGGAATCCATATATGAAATAGATTCTTCATTGAAAAAAGAAGGAAGAACTTGTATTACCTTTAATAAAACTACCATAAAAAGCAAAAATAATTGTGTTAATTCTTGACTTAACTTCACTGTGTTCAATAACAGAATGCAATAAGGAGGGGATGCATTGGACACAGGCTCTTCATCATCATAACACGTATATCCATTCTATTCCCTTCAGAGCATGAAGATCCAAATAAAAATTCTCACAGACAAAGAGGTGAAATAGAGTTGGGTTCAACTCTTTCGCATCCTCATCCGCACCCAGGCAGGGACAAAATTCCATGTGACTGTGACTACAACCAGCACAAAACGCAAGGGATTGGAAGGATGTGACGCTTACGTTTTCGCAGGTGAGACACTGAACGGAGCTGAGAATCTTCCCATCAAAGACATCGGATATGATGCTGCGGTATGTTGTCGGCTGCGGTTTCTTCTTTTTCACTGTGCGAGTTGAAGAGGGAGAAAAAGAGTGAGTTAATCGCTACATAGAGATTAAAGGGAAAGGTAAAAGAGATTTTGTTCTCTCTCATATTGTAACATGGAAATCAAAATTTGTATTCTGAACGCAATGTCTTCCACACACCATAGACTGCTGGTTCACAATGCTGTATGCACTGTATTGAGCACACTGTTTTTACTGTCGAGTCCCAATTTTTTCATGATCAACTCATAGAAATTATAACCTGACGGATGTTGTCAGCATATGCACATAGCGAGTCATAAAGTGTTCCACATAACATAATCAACTTGGCTGAAAAATAAACAAAAAAATGATCACTGACCTGCATCCCTGCTGGCTGTAGACGTACTCATCTGATCACCAGACGCCAATTCGTCGATATCTTTCTCGCTGTCGTAGACTTCGCGATCGTACTTGACATTCGAGGAGGAGGAAACAGTTCGTGATCTAGTGTTGACTGCACGCACGAAGAAAATCAGGATAAAATTTGTTGAAAGAGCATCTCTTCTCAGTATGCTCACCCACATTCAGTTAACAACTTACATCGATACTGTACACACCACGTATTCTTAAATGGGACTTGAATGACAGTTTTGCAAGTGGTTGGTATGATATTCAAAACAGTTACTCATGTAATCAAAGTATAACAAAACGATTACGCGAGGCCAGCATGTGGACCACTGTAAGTGATGATGCATCTGGCTACCACAATTTGTCAAACAATCAGCAAAGAAATATGGGCAGATGGTATAAAATACTGTAAATGCCACATACATATATTGAGATGTATAACTGTATGACAATATACTTCATGAGCATATTCAGGCTATCGAACTTGTAAGACAGTTTCACAGGCAGTTGAATTCTTGATAAAGAACCACAGTGCAGAATGAGATGTAAGTATTTTCCTATTCAGGTTGGCAATTTCCCACCTTTGTGATGATTTATAATGCAAATCTGGTACTGGAGGAGATTTTCTGCAAATTGCTGATTTCAAGATTATTGGTGTACTTATTACTTTCACAAAAATAAATTGCATATTATTACATTACATTATTGCATATCATACAACACACATGTAAAGATCCTTGCCATCTGATTGGATGAATGCGGGTCACATGACATTAAGAAGAATCAGCTATCCCACGCTCACTCTTCATGGCAGTGCAATAGACATCTATTGAATGAATGATAAATCAAGTGAGCCTGCACAGCAAGTTTAACCGTTCTACTCACCTCCATTTTGTGTCCTTGAATAGAATGGTTAAACTAGCATGCTAATGTAATGAAGGGAACCACTGCAATCAAAAACATTGAATGTTTGTATACTATAATGTGGTATGTACAGGAATATCGAATGCCAATAAATGACCAAGACATGGCCTGAACAGATAAGACACATACAGAACATGATAAACCTTGCTCATTGCATTCTCACCTCTGGTCGGACCTGGGTTGGGGTTGAAGGGCTCCGTCTCCGAGGTGGAATCCGACGTCCTCTTTCTGTGTGGGTGATTCTTGTCCACCCCGTGACCTCTGGGGGGTGGGGTCAACATCTCCTCTCCGTTGGCAGATGATGCACCTGGGTGGAGCGGGATGCGCTCCTCGGCACTCTCCATCATCTGGGCTTGGGCCACGTCATTGTCCGGGAGACTTTCCGTCTCCATGTCCTCCGACAGGGTGAGCGAGTCGTTGGAGCGCGTCCGGTGGTAGGCATCCAGGGAAGGCGAGCCTGCCCGCATGCGTCGCCGAGTGTTGGGTTCCTTGTCCGCACTGGCATCAGTAGCTGTCGTGGGCCGACTGTCATCAACTGCGTCATCACTCTCGACAAAGACTGGCTCCTTGAGTTCTTCATGGAGTCTGTCCATGATGCAGCGCAAGAATTCTTGAGAATCCTGATAATGAGACAAGATTAAAGAAATGAGTGATGATAAAAACCTTGATTGTATGTCAAACATCAAACACCAGACATCAAAGTCCTCATTTGCACTAAGAACAAAAATCTTTTTCTTTCTAAGGTAATGGGGGAGTGTAAACCAAAAACAGGCAGTGGTTTCTTAACTCTTTATGCGCCACTGTGTAATACCGCTGTGTGACACATTATTCAGAGACTGCAACAAAGGCATGCTTTGGGTAAACATTCTGTGTTTCAAATCTATGCAAATTTTTACAGATTTTTGTTACGCTGTACATGCAATGAGTAAAATTGTAGAGAAAATGCGAAGCTTTGCTTTCGTGTAAAGTTCTATCACAGATCTATGATGATTTTTATTCAAATGATCAGTAGCTACATCATTGTCCAGGCATGACTCTTGCACACAAAACAGTGTCAGAAAGTTAGTTAAACTACCTGTTGTGTATATCCTTTGAACATTGGGAACACTGCCTTGAAACTGTTAACGAGGCTTGATGGGGTCATGTAGCTTGGCCTGAAGGGGATAAAAAAAATAAGACAAGGAAAACACAACAATTGTTAACATAACAACATACACGCATACATGAAATTAAAAACAGACTGAAGAGGATAAGCCAAGGAAGGACAAACAGTTCTAAAATATTGTGTCCATCTATCTTTGTCGTACAAGCAAGTCCTGTCGTAAAATACTCCTCAGGACCGGCAGTGTTCTTTCCACGTATCAAAATTTTCCAATAACCCAAGGGAATTTTGCACCTAATAATTTTGGGACCTGAATTTGTTCCTCGCTGTAACAAAAACTGGTTATAGCAATGTTCATAGTAATGGGAGTGCCCTGTAATTGTAATTCTCTGAATTAATTACTGACAAGGTAACCCTACAAGCTAACATTAGAAAATGTGCCAAATAACACAACAGAACAAGATTTGTGGTGTCAGGATAGGCACAATGTGGGCACAAAACCCTGAGAAAACATGATGCCTCAGTCACATTTCAGGGATGGAGGAATAAAACATAAATTAGGCTCTATTTTCAAATCAAAATTAGAAGGCTTTCTCCTCACCTTTTCCGCCCCCAAATATCCTCCATGAGACGTTGATATGCGGCCCCGAGGTAGGGCTTCTTCTCCGTCTTCACAAATCCATTGCACTCCAAGAAAAAGTGGGTGAATGCAGGGCTGCACACACAGGTACAACGAAAACGTAGGATCGCTTTCCAATGTCATATGATCATTATATTTTTTTTCCACAATCATAATTTGCTTTCGTCCCAGTAATTCAACAATAAAACAATAAAAAACCAAATATCACATCTTATTTTTTTCACAATCATATAAATTCATATCTGTAATTATGATCATATGCAAAAGCTTACGAAACAATAATCAGTAAGGAAAATACCTAAAATACACCGAACTTGGGATTTGCACAAAGAATACAAAAGAAAAGAATCATAATACATGTACCAGTCACACACACACACACACACACACACACACAAATGACTGGGAGAAGCTAATGCAAATACTATTGTTATGGTAAGCATTCTGTTACACAAGAAAGTTAACATTAGATTTTGTCATATAATTAATATCCAAGGAACATCTAAACTCTTTTTGCTCTTTGCACAGTGTTAATGATGTCCATGACTTAAAAGATAATGACTAAGAATTTCTCAGCATGTATTAACATCTGTCTTACTGTTGATTGTAAGTTCTGCTTTTCTCCCCTTTTTCTAAACAAACTAAAAATGCAATACAGGTAAAGTGACTTGTAAATGTCATCAACTTCAACAAACAAACTTGAAGAAGTAATGCAAACACATAGTCCATGGGCCAGGCCAGATATTGGTACCATCTGAGGTGGCAAAACCTTTTTGGTGTCATTTTGTTTGTCGGGCATAGATATGCTTATCAAGCTATGATAGCATTTCCAAATGAGTAGCTTAGTCATAGTAAATGAATTTTAAACAAATTTGGTCTCGCTGTTATATCCCTGTACTTCTGAATCGAGACCAACCGCTATACAAAGAAGAGCACTGTCTTCTGTATGTTCACAGGTGTTCTGTTGTAAACGCGGTGCGCTTAGTCTTTATTCAAGGCAGCGAAGGGAATATCCAAGGGTTATGATGTCCACAGCGCTTAGTCTAATATTCAAGACGGCGAAGGGAATATCCAAAGCTTATAATACAGTGTATATCCTTTTATCTAAAAACAACAACAACAAAAAAGCAATTTCTCGTGAATTTTAGGGTATTTTTCAATTATTTATCATTTTACGGTGAAAACGCTACGGTGAAAACGCTACGGTGAAAACGCTAATACCACGCCAATCTCGCTTTATTTCCATCCAACAATGAAAGATTATGCAAAAACAATGTACCGGTACACTACAATACATTATAATTAATAATGTTGGAAATGAACAGAGTGATTTTTGTTTAAAACTGATGTATTTGTTGAGAGGGTGGTATAAAAACAGTATAGATAATCCCTTTTATTAGGAACTTTAGATATGATAACGGTACATTGGTCTAAATAAAGACTAAGCGCACCGCGTGACAGCTGTGGACATCATAACCCTTTGGATATTCCCTTCGCTGCCTTGAATAAAGACTAAGCGCACCGCGTTTACAACAGAACACCTGTGGACATACCATGGAGCTCTGTTAGCTCCATGGACATACTGAAGGCAGTGCTCGTCTTTGTATAGCGGTTAGTTTCGATTCAGAAGTATAGGGATATAAAAACGAGACCAAATTGGTTAAAAATTCATTTATTATGACTAAGCTACTCATTTGGAAATGCTATCATAGCTTGATAAGCGTATCTATGTCCGACAAACAAAATGACACCAAAAAGGTTTTGCCACCTCGGATGGTACCAACAACCCATTTTTCGGCTCTTGGCCCATGGACTAACAGGCTGCATACAAAGTTACATAACTGGGTAACATCATCATTGAAAAAAAAAAAACACAAACAAACAAACAACAGCAACAACAACAAACATGACATAAAAAAGGGTAAAAGAAAACAAATAAAGAATAACAACTCACCAGTTGGACAAAGCCTGGATACCAGAGTTCAGATAGCATGTATTTCCCAAGTTTCTAAGCCCAGTCAGTCCTAATGGAACAAAATCCAGCAGAATTGAATAGATGTATCAAGTTCAACATATTTCCTTGGTAATGTCTACTATAGGATAATGTTATGTGTAATTATATTAATGTAAAATCATGTAAGATCTGTGCATCGGTACAAATAGTGTCACAAGTTAGAAGTACCACCACCACTATCGTTATGCTAGTTTGCCCTCCTGCCATTACTGTAACTATATATCCTGCTCTGGAACTTTATGACTTAATAGTTCAGTGCACACAAACAAGACAATTACACTTCAAGTACTGTAAAGCAACATATTTTCGCGGCATGAAATTTTCGCAAATTGGAGACGATGGCTTTTTCACAGAATCAAATTTTCACAAATTGCCATTGACATTCAATGCATATAGTGTAGACAAGAACTTTTGAGTGCACTTTAATTTCATAAATCTTGGCTCTCGCGAAACTCAAGAAATTAAGATGCACATGAAACATTTCTGGGCCCTGTTTTATGAAGAGTTATAATTGATTATATAGTTGATTTCTATCATAAGTCTACGGCAGCCTGTCTGGCAAGGAAATTCATAATCAATTATATCTGTTGATAAAATGGGGCCCTCGTTTTACAGTATTTGATATCACATCCTACCTCTGGGTTTGGTGTCATCCAGAGCGATCTCATCCAGAGCCTGAGTGACTGGAGTGTTGACGGTGCGGAAACTTGGAATCCTAGTTTGGGGGGCAGAGACATAACAAGTCAGTGGCATGGGGGCTGTACAATCCTAGGAATGAGAGTGTTGCTACAGTGGACTCTCGTTAGTATGAAGTCCTCGTGACCGGCACTTTTCTTTCGTTAAATAAAAATTCTGTTGTAACCAAACAAATAAACAAAAAAGACAAAAGAGAGGATATTATCCTAATGTTTTGGATTGAATTTTTAATCCATTGTAACCAGTATTTCGTTATAACGATGTTAGTTATAACTGGAGTGCACTGTACAAGAAAGAATTCTCATGAATCCAACTCAAGACAAAAAAATGTTTCATTTTCTTGTGGAAGTGGAGTAAAGTTTTGCTTGGGAGAAGCTGTTTAGACACTCTTCTGGGAAAATGTGTGAAACTTAAGAATTTCATGACTGTGAGACTGGACATTCAACTGCATTGTTTGCTTTTTATTTATCACCAACGTCATGTTAAATGTGGAACACATTTCCACTTCAAAGTGGATCTTTCCTCTCTATATCATTAACTGCATGAAAACATTCCTGAATTAGTTTTTCTGCTTTGACTTAGTTTGAAAACACGTTCTGCCACCATAGCATTTTACTTTAGGAATTTTTGGACAGATTATAAACACTTCAACCAGTGACACCCTAACCCTGAACAAACCATATCTGGAAAAAGAAGCAAAGGACAAAGGATTA
This sequence comes from Diadema setosum, assembly GCF_964275005.1. Taxonomy (NCBI): domain Eukaryota; kingdom Metazoa; phylum Echinodermata; class Echinoidea; order Diadematoida; family Diadematidae; genus Diadema; species Diadema setosum. Next base: position 21,277,264 of record NC_092701.1, on the reverse strand, counting down.
ACATACGTATGAAGTAAGAGAAAAGAATTATTTGGTTAGAATTACTGAAGGTGTCATTCTTAAATATAAGAATCTCTTTTGTTTTGTTTGTTTGTTTGTTGTTGTTGTTGTTGTTGTTGTTGTCTTTTTTTTGCTTTTGCTTTTCTCCTGTCATAATTGCAAAAAAGCCTGCCTGGACAATCATAAATAATAATCCTGAAAACTGCACGCCCTTTTTGTACTGGAAAGGTGATATAAGTCACAGTCGCTCAGAATTTGTTGCCATTTAATGTATCTGTGCATTGAAAGGATAGCTTGAATGACTGGTTAAAGGTGCATGGTCCCGGTGTTTTAGTCAAATGTGTACGCGGGCGCATGGCGCAAGTTTCCTATAGAGACCTACGCTATCGACTTCTCTTTGGCGCTTACGCTTTGGCCCATTTTCCCGAGTCCGAAGAAGTCCGATTCACTGTAGTCAGTGGTCCGATCACAGTTCGGCTCATGATTTGGCTGAGCAGGATGACAGCTTTTAAAAGCAAACTTCTTTTGTGATGTCATAATAACAAGCACATATGCACGCACCCTGGCATTGTAACAGACTGCGCGATGCGCAAAGAAGACAACAAAGGCAACGTTACTGAGCAACACCTACGCACTTTACTCTTGATGACAGCTCAACTTCGGTAATCTTCGTATCAGTGCTAACGGTGATCGGCAGTATCATCAACAGCGCCATCTATGCTACCGGGACTATGCCCCTTTAAGAGTAGCTAAGGATTATACAGTGGGTGCATGGATTCCAAAATGCAGGCTTTGTTAAAAGTCTACCATTAGGACTACGAAGCATGTCCTCTATGAGGACAGATTCAAACACTAAAGACGACAACTTATTGCAAACTACAGAAGTCATACCCCACTTGATTAATGGAAAACGAAAATTGAATACCCAGGTATTTGGAAATCACATCCAGATCTGTGTCAATTGCATAACAGTGTCTTATACCTACTGTAAAGAGGAAATGTTTGCAGTGTTGGAATTTTCGCACATTTCACGCAACCAGAAACTAGCATGAAAATAAAAGTACATGAATATTTTTGCTTGCCATACGTTCCCGTACCACTGTCTCGATTCCGCGGAATTAAAAACACAAGAAACTCTTCTTACCAGGTCGAGCACGAAAAATTAGTCGCACGAAAATACTCGCTTTTACAGTATCCCTCAGTACTCACTGGGAGTAATGTTCCTGGCCTGTCATCGCCCCAGAGTGCTCCATAGCCTCCTCCTCATCACTTGTACCCTCATCCTCTTTCCCCCGCTGGCTGGCATGCTGGTGATGATGATGGGGATAGCGGTGCTGATGCTGGTGCTGGTGATGGTGATGGTGTCGTTGCTGGGCCACGCGCTCCGTCTCCTGGACGCTGATGTGCCGCTTGGTCACGTGATCGGGCACCGCCATCTGGGCCCGATCGGGCAGGAGGACGTTGGGGAACGCCTCTCGCTCGCACGCGTAACACCATGTACGACGCGTCTGCAGGTTCATGGTCAAGTTATGCTTCTTACCCTGCAAGAAATAGTGCATTGAAGCATACAGTCACCTCCTTTTGGGATGTGTAGGGCCAAAATATGATTTTGAACAGAATCAATACAAATAAATAATAACATAACATATCCTGATGTCAACATTCTTGTCATGAACAATTCTATCTACAAGGTGTCAGCGATCAATGTATGCAAGAGTCATGGTACACACAAAAACATTTTAGTGGTATTTTGAAAAGAGGATACTTGCAACAAATTTAAAGGAAACTTATCCTTTGAAAAGAACTTATCTCTTATTTTCAATGCAGATGACAACAAATACAGATTATACTTCAAACTTGAAATCAGCTCTAATCATGTTAAAAGGCAATAGGATAAACTTTTGCACTTTTCTGATAAATCTGTGAGAATTAATTATACTCCTTACAGCCAAATAGTTTTGATACAATGTTAAGTCCAAATACTGGTGAGTTAAACTGGGTTTGTATAAAGAACAATTAAGTGTGTTCAGTTTTCCAACTTACTACAGAGTGATCTGAGCTGTGGTCTGCGGCTGACTCTCCGCATCCAACATATCTACAGCCAGACTGGAGGAGGAAATAGAGAAACACTTGTTAAGTGCTAGCAATCAGAAATTACGCAAATTTACAATGGCACACATGGGCAGCAAAAAACAAAACAAAACAAAAACAAAAACAAAAACAAAAGCAAAAACAAAATAAAACAAAACAATTGAACAGACACACACGTAAGTCAGAAATTGCGATTAATACAAACTAGACATAGTCCTGAGCTAAAATGAAGACAACTGGACTATTCAAAATCAGACAAAAAAAAAAATTGTTACTGCTTCACACTAAAAGCCTAGATGTAGTATGGACAAACACAAGAGTCATTCTTGTTAGAGTGTGCAGCAAATTTTATTCAACACAATCTTATTTCTTCTTAATCAATTCATTTACATTGCTAAAAAAAAGTAATGAGTCTTTACACACACAATCCTAGTATTCTGCATGTTCAACTATGATGATTATAACAAGTATGATAATTTTACCTCATTCACTCAAACATTTATGATACTGTAAGTACTGTGGATGCGAAAGTCTCATTTAGATACCAAGTTCAAAGATACATGCATGTGAACATACACACACGCATACACAAAGAAAAATAGTAGTTAAAAAGTAGTTACAACATCTCTGTATACTGCCAGCTATGCATGGCCTTGAATCACACTGCAAATGGAAAGATTAAGTTGTGTACTTACCTCTAAGCACAGCCATAGATTTGGACCCTTTGCATTGCAGTCAAAACAGTTTCCCTGAAATGTTGATTGGAGTGAAATATTACATATAGTAATCATTTCAAACCCTTTGGATGAAGCAGTTATTTTCTAAGTTCCATCCCCTGTCATTATCTTATAAAATGTAAAAGTGTGAATTTTTGTGCACTGAATTTATTCTTTGTAAGTCCAGTAGGATTATATAACAAGCACAACATTTGTGCATTTGTTAGTGTGTGTGGTTTTTAAAAAATCTTTTTGCTCTAGTTTCATGTCGTGCAAAATGTAGACACAAACTTTTGCATCTCGAAAATTTCAGCTTTTACAGTATTTCCCAAAGGAAGCATTCATATCCACTTATTTCCACCAAGATTAATGAAATTCCCACGGACGTGGAATGTTTTTGCTTTTTCCCCATGTCAATTCAAATGACCAAAAAAAAAAAAAAAAAAAAAAGCGAAGAGAAAAACAAGAACCCTCCCCTCCTGACACAATTCAACTACGTCAAAATGGTTCTAATGTACCAAAAAATCACACACACACATTCAGCACAGACCCAACTCAGACTTCCGATTAGCCATATGCTGCTTCACCCTTTGTGTGTTTTGAGTTTCTAATTGGCACAGAAAACCCCATGGCATAGTACAAACCGACCAAAGTTCCTGTCACAGAAAGGGTTTACCCACTGCCTATACAGGTACTTGACGAGTTTCGTGCACAGTCGTCAGCAAATTACGAGTCTCGATGGGCATAGCTGCCATGTGATTTTACAATCCTAGATGCAAAACTTCCCCCTTTTTCACAAGTTTGCTGTACATTTCTCCAAGAAGTCCTCACCTTTGCAAAGCCTTCCAATTGCTCCTTTGTGAATTTTTCGACACATGCTATGTGCTGGCACTGCTTCCCGGCTTTACTCATTTTTGGTCGATCCAGTGTCCCTCGTTGCGTTGTGACCAAAACTGTACAATGAAACAGAAACGGGACAGTTATATGAATTCTTGATGGGGCAATGTTTAAAGTAGTTCAACTTTATTGACCGATTCCACCCTTTCCATATATTTTTCTCTTTTCTTTGGAGGAGCTAGGCTACAGGAGGTGGGGGGGGGGGGGGTAGAAACTGGGAGTAGGCCTAAACTTTACTTACTTACTACTTAGGGAGTTTTCCTAGAATGACTTTAAAAAAAATACAGTGGCAGACATAAAACAGTATTTAATATGTAGACAATTCAACCATCGGAGGGAGGTTACACACTGATAAATTTCTTGGTTGCTGCATTAAATTATTCGCCTATCAATCGTAAATTTACTCACATTCATACAGTTCATATCTATCAAGAGGATAGGACCATCTCATACAAGGACGTAAATTTACATTGCATTGTAAATGCCGACAAGACAATACATACATCCATTCAGCATCCTCTATTCACGTTCATTAAACTTTTACTTGCTGCCATCTTCATGTCAGTCACGACTTACAACAGGGCTGCCAACTCTCACTCATTGACTGAGAGTGAGACTCAGTACTCACTCATTTTGGTCCTTTCTCACTCTAACTTTATTTCATTTGCATGCATTTCTAGGTAATCATGTAGAAATGCAAACGGCGAAGCGAACGGTAGGTGTGCATTTCTACATGATTACCCATTTCTATTGATCTCACTCATTTTGACTCCGAAATTATAGCATTGGCCTATGGGATCGAGTCTCACTCTCAAGTAGTTTCCAATGTTGGCAGCCCCTGCTTACAAACTTCACGCTTAAAATTTATATGACCACTGCATGCATCAAATCACAGGCATGCGCATGCACGACATTCCCATCCTACGCGAGTCTCTACGAATGGGACTGTTTCTCCTGTCGTTGAAGGCGCTATCCGTCTTTGAAAAAGAAAAAGCACGAGATAAACACATTCTCAGCGAATGAAACATTAATGCATGACTGTGTACTCTCAGATATTATCAGTATACAAAACATATCACTTCTTCTGGAAAAAGAGGAAAAATACTGGAGAGTAAAGAATGTTATAGGCTACCTGATTTTCTCCGTTCCGTCGTCACCCAAGGTTTGTGATTCAGCTGATTGAATTTTCTTCTAGAAACTGTGCGTACATACGCCACTAGATGGCAGCAGGCTCTGCACGCAGGCCGCTGCACACACGATTTTACCCTACTGAACTTTATCAAGTAGGGTCGACTGCTGTGACCATGGAAAAAAAAAGAAGGAAAAAAAAAAAGTATGATGATTACTGTAATGTTGAAATGTTCTCAGTTTCCTGGTTTAGCTTCGTTAGTGTAGCTCTGCTCTGATTCCAGCATTACCCTTTGATGTATAGGGCCTTATGTGTAAATGTGATACTCGTACAGCTATTATTATTTTTTTTAGGCATGTCCGTCCATGATACAAACGATGCTGCTCTTTGGTGCCACGCCTCCTCCAATGTAGGATACATAAACTGCCACTGTCTTTACTGTCCATAATAATCTATTATGATTTGGTATTGAATGACATAAATGTCACGTTGAACTTTAACTTGAATACTGGCATTGCGCTTTATAATACACCTACAGATCAAGGGACATCACGGGAAAAGTCCTGTTCCAGGATTTGCTCCCAGGTTAGGAGTCGATTTAAAATCCTAAACTCTTGTCATCTCTATCACATAATTATTGGTCCTGATGGAAAATTTTGCCTTTAGCCTAGACCAGCTACTGTATCCCCCGGGCCGGCCCCGGTTCTGTGGCTCCTCAGATCAATGCAATCGTTGTCTGTCTTGTAGACACCACCGGACACTTTTTTTTTCTTTTATTTCTTCACTTTCTTCTTTTTGCCAGCAAGTTTTATATCTAGATCTGTCATACGTCTTTAATGATATACTCAGCATTCTATATGGAGCATAATTTTTATCATAATCATGCGTGCTTGATGTGTGCATGTAGAAATTTACGTATGAATATATTTACGTTCCATCAGCAATGGCCAATGATGATACGAAAATGTGACAGATATGAATAGCCCCCGACGACTTAACCTCAATGTGAATCATTGTGAAATAATATAAATCATAATGATACATTTTCTTCTTTTTTTTTTTCGTTTTTAACTTACAGGAGGAGCACATTAAGTGAAGACTTCTTGCAGTGCAGCTTGAGACTTAAAAGGTCATTACATCGTCATCGTGTTTTACGCGTATCTCATTGCGACTGACATTAATTTTGTTAGAACAAATGAAACTTCAAAAATTTAACAACTGATACCTTGTCCAAGACCAATTTGTGGAAGGAGTTTGGTTGCAAATCGACTTAACTCCATTGTTGTGAAGTTGAGATATTTAAAGCTACTAAACCAAATAACATAATAAGAAAATATGGGATATATTCTTCAAGGATATTTCTTGTTATGGAACAAGTGAGGTATCGGTGGACCGGTTCTATTTTGCTCTATTTGATGATGGACTTAAAATGGAACAAAAATGGTACAGTATTGGTGGAGATGAGAATTGGGTATTTAACTTTTTGAGAGATACCAAGAAAACACTGACGAAATAGTACAGAGCATATACCATTTTAAGAGAAATTCACAGTTTATATCATGAAAATCGGGTTTGGAATGACTGAAACGTCCAAAAACAAAGTAAAACAAAGTGATCGTAATAAAGTGTGGGTCCCACACTCATTAGAATCGCTCTGTTTTGGATATCTCAGCCACTTCAAAACCAATTTTCATCAAATAAACGTTGAATTCTTCATGGAATTCCATTTTTTCCCCATATTTCATAAGAGGTTTCTCATTATCTCACCAAAAGTGTTAGAAGCCTGAAATTAAGTCTCAACCAAAACTATACGATCCCTTTAACAATGGCTCTTAGCCCATTTTCCGATCAAACTGTTCATGGTTACGTCTTAATACGGGAATGGTAGCATTCCTTACGCGAAGCTGGTAGCAGTAGCCGGCAAATGTAAAATGAAACCATGGAACTAGCTCCATGATGACACACTCTCCTGAAACTTTCCGACACTTTTGACTTTTATCCAGCGTCAGACTATTTTATTCCCGCTTCCGACAGCACTGACTCTCTTGCATTATTTCTTCCTGCAATTTCTTATCTACTGTAAGTAGCGTTTCCTCGATTCACCACCGATTCTCGGCGGCTTTGTTCAGTCCTTACGTAATACCGGCCTAACATTTTGATCAACCATGGGAACCAGAATAGAGTGATCGATTTGTGCTTTAGGGTGCTTAAGATCTCGCAGGTCCAGTGGAGAGGGTGCATTTTTTTTTTTTTTTTTTGAGACTGGATCACATCATCTGTTAAACTTTTTTTTTGTTAGTTTAATGCAGTGCGAAAACAGTCGTAGCTGGGAGGTGTTCGTAACAATTCTTCTAAAATATGGAAAACGTTTAATCCCATTGGGATTAAATCCCGTTTGCTGACCATGGGGTCTTTTTTATTCATAACTGTATAGTTTGCCGAATCTCTCTCTCTTATCTACTTTTTCATATTTCTTTCTTTCTCTCTTTCTTTCTCATTGTTTCTTATCATCCTAAACCTCATCGCATTATATATCGTCAAGAAAAAATTCTTGCATTTCCTCATTCAACGTTATCCATATCCCTTTCTTTTTTTTCTACCATTTCTAATTAATTTCCTTCGTCATCATTACAATTTTCATCTTTTGCATTATCATTACTTTCTTTGTCATTTACTATTTCTTCCTCTCAACCCTTTATTTTCATTGGTTTCTTCTTCATCTTCTTCTTCTCCTTCTCCTCCTCCTCCTCCTCCTCCTCCTTCTTCTTTTTTTTCTTCTATTTCTTCCTCCTTGTCTTTTTGTTAATCTTTTTGTTTTGTTTCTCATCAGTTCTCCTCCGCCATTTTCTCTACCCCTGATTTCCAATTTCCTTTGGTTAATAATGACAAACCTTGTCCATTGATTGTGTGCTCTCCTATTTCTACAAAATACAGAATTCCAGCCATTATCTTGTCGATGGGATGTTCACTATTCATAAAATTTGAGTTTTTAATAATTGTAGCCCGCTGTTTTATAGAAGTAGGTGTATGACTGATAGGGTCTCATTTTCCCCAGACTTTCAGAATAAACACAAGCAAAAAACGAAGAAATAAAACCCAAAGTTGACCAATAATTTCATGAGTTTGCAAATTTGCTGAGTAGCCATAATCATCAACCTCAATGCCATAAATGGTTGTAGTGTACCGCGATACAATAATCTAAGTACTAGCACATTCGTGGCTACTAAATGTCATAATACTCAGTTAGGATACCATCAACTTTTAGGAAGGCAAATTTGTCTGTATCCTAAAACTTGGTATGTGTGCCCGTAGACACTGAATAGTGCTGCGGCTCTCGATCGATACTAATCGATCTATGTCTTTCTTTCGTGTATCTTGGTACCGTCTCGCGTTGAGGGTTCCATTCGTTGTTTTCTCTTTTCTTTTCCTTGAGTTTTTCGACCATCTTTGTCGTCAAAGGATTTGGGTTGCCACACTCTATTTCGGCGCAAACAGCGAGGAGCAGAGCTTGGATGCCTGGCACATTGCGTCGCTAGAACCTGGACTATCGCTGGAGGATTCTATAGAAAAGGCTATACCTGTTCTTATTCCTCCAGATCTAGATTGAGTGTATAATGATGAAAGCCTGGATTTTCCTAGCCGTCTTGATTGGCTTCGTGTCTGTTGTTTTAGCGGCGGGACCACCCCAAAAGGAGGTAAGTCCTGGACCAGCTTGACAGTCATGTCTGACATGTATATCTTGTGCCAAGAACTATACGTGCAATACGTAAGATGTCAGCTCTTAACCAATCAATAATCGCCATCTTGCCCCTAATAATATTTCACCATCAAAGCGAAGGCACCCGTTCCCTTCTCATGGATGAGAATCTGCTAAATTGCGATAAACATCTTTATCTTCTATGTTCGAAACAATATTTCCATTTTAACGTTTCTTTAAATGCTATTTATAGGATCAGACAATTAATCTTTTTACCGACATGGGGTATATTACAGCAAATTGGGTCATATCGAAAAATCAAGACCCAAAGAAATCCGTAGACCTAATTTTGATCATTAGGATTTGGCGTCTCCTTCAAAGAATGAATTTTCAACCATTGTAGAAATTTCAAACAATAATTAGTCTACTGCATCGCATATCAACATCAGGCTAATAGAGGGCTATAAATCATAAACGTTTTTTTCTAATACTGTACTACTCCTTAGGAAAAAAGACTAGGTTTATTTTGTCAGTTTGTTATAATCGGAACTGTCGCTGTTTCTCAGTGCGGGAGATAGTGCATCAAAGTCTATTCAACGATTTGGGAAGAAATGACATACTTTTTTATCGTTTGATCAGGTAGGGACTACTTTGAAGTAACTCAGGAATAGATCGAGTCAACCTTAATTTTGTTAACTAGCTACCTTAGGTTTGTTGACAACCCTAAATTTAACCAAAGTTTAATGTCAACAACTTGGGTATGCACATACTATATATCAACCAACATAACGACTGATCGAATATTCGCCTTATTATCAACTGGTTTTCAGCTTTCATGATGACACAGATCACAAGGAGATTTCGTGTAAACTGCATAGTGCCCCTTGATAGAAATAGGATAATGACGCACTTTTAATGTAGTCGTTCGAAGAGTGCTGAAATATTTTTGTAGATCAAATTAGGCGATGTGACACAGGTCAGGCCGTGGGGCGGATTCAAGAATTCTGTAAAGGGGTGAGGGTGCAACTAATATTTCTGGTGCCACTTCCGGGTTCCATTTCATTTTTTAAACAAAATTTCTTTTGTTTTTAAACGAAAAATAAAGGGGGAGGGGGCGTGCGCCGGTTGCGCCTCCCTCTGGATCCGCCACTGCAGGTCCACTTAATTTGCACGCGACAACTGCAAAGCGATGATTAGCCATTGCCGACGGTTGGAAAGATTTAATTGATTTCAGTTATTTTCATAATTTTTTTCTACATTTTCTAGACAGAGTAAGGACATCGTGTATACCTCATTTTCAAAAACATCGACAAAACTAAAAGGACAGTGAGACAAACTCTCACCTAGCCGATGTCCTATTATAACCTCAAAGCAATCTATGGAATCTAGGCAAAATATAACATCATAATGATAACATTGCCGCGTGCAGAAAATAGTAAAAGACATGACAGAGTATACAAGGGAAAGTGTTAAGAACAGGGAGGTATGAAGATATCTAAACAGAAGCTCCATCATCAGATCACCATACAGTAGCGACTAAAACAGAACATTGAAGAGCAGCATTACCCCCCCCCCCCCCATCTAACTGTTCCTAAACGACAGATAGGCTAGTTTGAAGAGAAATGGACGAACGACTGAACAGCTGCCATCGTAGTCGATGCTTAGCAAATATTACTACTATATTCGGCACACAAAACGTTCATGAAAAAAAAAATGACTGCAATCAATACATGCATAGAAATGGCTTGGATTATTTGCTTCTTCATGCATGCACTATTTGTCGCCTTCATTCCTAACTGCTGAACGGTCTAATTTAACACGCGTTTATGTTACGTTTTCGCAATAGCTTGCAACAGTTATCTCGCAACAGTTTGGAGGCACTGTTGCATATAATAGTGGATAAAACCCATGACTTTCAATTGGGAAGTTTCGAGTTTGAATCCCGTCAAGTTCACGGGCAAGATGTTTTAACCCACCAGGTAACTCTGACGAATTCAGACGGAGAATGGATGCCTGACAACAACAGGGTACAAATTGTACTAATAATGGCAGCGCCCTCTTGTGGAGCACTGAAGCGAGGCTACCCTGGATAAATGAAGACCTTGATTATCATTTATTATCTCGTGTATCTGTCCCCGACACAATCTTAACATGCAGCGGTTTCCATGACTGATATTTCACTGATGGTACTGTAACGCTTTTCGTGCAATAAAGATAGGCATATTGTAAGGGGGGAGGTAAAAAACAACAAGGACACAAAAAAATCCTATATGTCGTTTAGCATGTTCAGGCCTACAGCTCCGCAGTAATGATAATGCACATAAAAAAGTTTCACGAAATTAAAATCCGTGCAGCGAATAAAAAAAGAAAGAAAGAATAACACTCATCCAGATAAGCATCTTAAAATGTCCGTCATGTCAGGACATTGGTCTAAGATATTGTATCAACATATAAATCCCTGCCATGATCTTAATTATGACTATCACAGGGCTTTCCCGACAACGCAATAGCCACTGCATGCAAGAGTTATTTGATTTGTGGTTCAAATGTACTCAATATGACGATATCAATTAATATAACAATAATAAAAAAAAAAACTTAGCGAAAATATTGATCGATATGTTCACATTGATGACCTTACCTACATCATTGGAAAGCCATGTAAGATGGAGTACCCCCTAAAGAAAGGAAGAAAAACAACAACAACAACAACAACAACAACAACAACAACAACAACAACAACAACAACAACAACAACAACAACAACAACAACAACAAGAAGAGCGCATGTGCTAAACATCTCCCGCTCTGCGACACGCCGCATATTTGGGAGGAAACATTATTTATTGTATTGCAACTGTACGGTAATAAACAGCATCTCCTCTGAGATTACACGTTTACACTGTCTACTCTCTAGTTGATGAAGCATTTTTGATTCTGAGAATGTGCATGGCACAATTTAATCTTCCTTTCGTAGAATTTAGTAGAAAATTGATTGATCCTCCTCTCCACTATCAATACTGCTGAAAACCTCTGGCACAGCATTTTCGTCTCTCATTCCGAGAATCCGTATTACTCTGTTTATCCTACATTTATGTAAGAAAACATACAAATCAATTCAAACAGTATCGAAAAAAATCTTGAGACTGAATATTTTTACCGCCTAGTCTGTGGCTAAGACATACATAGAAAGGTCACTCTAGTTTTAGGTATTCTAAAAACAAACAAACAAACAAACAAACAAACAAACAAACAAACAAAAGAAAAACGGTGGCACATCTACCATGTCTACACAACAATTTGCGGTTCATTCTGCATACTATGTTCACAGTGCGCAAGGCTTCACTTTTTGTGAGAAAATAATTAGTCCAGGCTAGAAGGCACCCAACCTTGTTTTTCGATATATACAATGCTTTTTGATGGTTTCTTGTCAATTCGAGGGTGCTGATTCCAAATCCGATTGATGCCACTCGCGTAACCTTGAGCATTTTCGGCAAAATGCAAAAATCCAAAATGGCCGCCAGATATGCTAATTCTGCCGTGATAAACACAATAATGTGCATTATATAACCAATTATTCCACCAAACTTTGTACATTTCTGTTCCTAGAGTTACTCCATCTCCATTTGCAAGAGAATTTTCATTTCATATAGGTTCATTTAGTATTTAAAGCTCATTTTTTTTCTTATTCAAAATGGCCGCCATTCCATTGCTTATGTGCTATATGAATGGCAAAACATATGCATGGAAATATAGAACAAATTTACTGTATTTCCAGTCCCGTACCTACGCTGTCATGAAGTGTTGCATGTGTAATACAAATATGTTGGGTGTCACTTACAATATAGAGGGCCTACATGTATATTTGAGCATTTAATATTTATAACCCTTACGATGTTTAACACAATTTCCTATATACTTCATTTTGTCTCAACAACGAATATAAGTTCACTAAACGTCTCGCATGAAATCAATATATACCATCATATTCTACATGCAGGTTGAATATAGAAATGTAATAGTAACACAATATATCAAGAAGCCTAGATGAATGGTATTTATCAAATAATGTTGAAAATGGAGGGGAAGCTATAGAAAGCAAAGCTTCTAATATGCATTCCCCTAAAACCATATCAACAAAGTACAGAAAAATCCTATACAGTAAGTGCAGAGATATGGTGCAGACAAAAATACATCGGACATTAATGAGCCAACTAAAAACCCTTTACATTGTAGATTTTTTTTTTCCGGCAAGGAGTTGGGGGGGGGGGGAGGGAGGGAGGAGTCCTGAGGCGAGTTTGAAATGGATCATAACCTCCATCACTTTGATATGATATAATTTAGAAGTATCGCCGTGATATTATCGAGCAAACTTGATTTTCTTCTTGAATTAAAACAACAAAAACTTGTGAAGGCATAAACGTACGGATTTACATGCATTGTTTCTGTCACTCAAGAAAGTGACATTTATGTTTGTATTACTTTATTGTGGAAAAACGAATAAATTCGAACTTGAACTTGAACTTGAACGAAACTGTCCAAACGCAATACCGTACAAGAAATTCATTAAACATCAACCAAGGAGCAATGTGAGATACCTCTTTCAGTTCTCTCACAGTTCCCAGGTGTTGATAACACTTTGGCATCATGATCTCTTTCAATCTTGTCCTAAAACTAAAACTTTCATTAGTTTATCGTTTCTAAAGAACCCTTTAATTGGATGTTTGGCAGCAGGCGACATCAGCCCCGAATTTGAAGAATTCTCAGGCTAAAGATGCATATTAGTCCTGCAATTGCTTTAATTGCAACCACATCTGGTGATGTTCAGCACTTCCTCAGGGGTCAGAGGGCGATTATTTGCCATAGAAACAGAATGAAGACATGAAGACTTGCTTGATCACCACCCGTTGAAGCCCTATGGCTTTGTTGCCAGGCCAGAGACAGTCGTAGGTAACTTGGGTGGTATCAGAGATGACACGAGACCAGCAACTGCACGAACCTGTTTTGGGGTCAAAGCTTTCAAGTTACGGGAGGGAAATCTAGACTTGTGGGATTTCAGACGCATTGATGGTAGGTTGTTCAAGGGGGTATTCCATGAAGCGCTTTGTCAGATCTTTTCTTCTTGACAGCTGTTATAAGCTACTAAAATCCTTGCATCTGATAGGCTGAGAGCAAATTTGTCCCACAAATTTGTCAGACAAAACTCTTCATGAAATGCCCCCATGCTATCGTGTTTAGAAGGTCAGGGTATGCGTTGACGGCACTGGTGACACTTACCATCTTTTCCTTCCAGCGTGAGGGAGAGTGATCGAGTGCCAGTGAAGGAGGGTAGACTTCCTTAGCCTATGCTTGGAAGGCTTGCCACAGAGGGCTACCTTGAACATAGCGTTGGCAAGATGGTTATTAAGATGGAAGGCATGGGTCTGATGATAATCTTATAAAGGTTGGGGCAAAGTCTCCAGAAGGTGAAGAACTCCTCTATTGTCTTGAGATGGGTCAGTACTCGGCTGGTGTCATCCAAGGACTTTCTATGAGACGTAAAGGCGAGATCATCTGCAAACTTCCTACGTGAAGTGAATGTTATGTCGCCATGTACATGTTAAAAAGAGCTCTAGTGGACTTAGTTTACAGCCACCATTAAGAAGACCACCATTCAGAGTCCTAACACAGCTGGTCTGGTTACCTACAGCAATCCTGAATCTGCAAGTGCTGAAGATTAAAGACAAGCAGTGTGAAGTTGTTATAACACTGCTTTCAGAATGAGGCAGCACTTTACAGATCTCAGAGTCTCCCTTGACATCATATACTAGTACGCAAACACATTCACTCCGAAAAAATGGTGGTAAAATTAATCTACCATATATAATTCATCTGGGTTAACATGAAAAACTTTTGGGTATTATTTTCCTTTCAGAGATTTGACGACAGGAAGTGAGGTGGTCCGTTTTTTCCCCTTTTCCCCCTGACTCATATTCTTTCTCGGATGAGGGGACTGAAAAGTTTGTATAATATCGCTTTTAGACAATGTAGAACAGGAAAGGTAATTGGAAATTTCATTTGTGTCATCATCTAGGATTCAGCCTTTTAATTCAGCAAATCAGAGTGAATGTTATGATGTTAAACATCTCATGGAAAGTAAGTATCAAATGTTCATACCTAATAATTTCTGACAAACAATCTTGATGTTGGCGTCAATTCAAGCTTTGGTGGATTTTCCAAATTCCTAGGGAAAACATCAGATTGAGGTACGTATAGCAAATTCGGATGTTTTCATCAAAAATAAAACAGCTTTTGTTATTAACAACCTTCTGATTTATAATCAGCACACAAATTGATAAATAGTGTACCTGAGTGACAAAAAAAAGAAGAAAAGAAAATCTCTTTATTTCCATGTACACTTTGCCGTTCATATTGTGCCAGGGGTATATGAGTGACATCCATTAGGGAGTTTTGTATTGAGAAGAATATAATAAGCCTAAAAACAATACATTTTCTGTTCGTTTGCTTGTTTGTTTGCTTGTTTTGCTATTGGCACTCATCAGATTTGCATTGCACCTGCAAAATTTGATAAAAGCGTAGGTATGTGACTGAAAAGTCGTCTTCTATTTCTATGCATATTTTTTGCCATTCATATAGTACATGAGTATAGGACTGGCGGCCATTTTGAATTGAAAATAAGCTTAAAATGCTAAATGTACCTCTTCAAATGAAAAATTTCTTGCATGTGCAAGTATAATTACACAAGGAACAAAAATTTTAAAAACTTTGAAGGAATAATTGGTCATAAAATTGACATAACGGGAATTATCATGGCCAAATTACCATATCTGGCGGCCATTTTGGATTTTTGCATTTTGCCGAAAATGCTCAAGGTTACGCGAGTGGCATCAATCGGATTTGGAATCAGCACCCTCGAATTGACAAGAAACCATCAAAAACATTGTATATATCAAAAAACAAGGTTAGGTGCACTTTCTATGGAGCCTAGCCTGGACTAAATGTGTTCACAGTATATTGCAGGCACAAGGTTAAATGTTGCAGTACGTTTTTACACTTCTCACAAACATCTGTTTTTCCCCTGCTCAATTAATGATTGTCTGACTTTACCTGTCTATTGACTTCAGAAAAGAGAAATTCAAAATGTTTTCGTACAGTTTGTATCAGTAATCCCGTCACGCCTGATCATACCCTATATTGTTACATACCTTCACGGCCTTCGGCATATCGTGTGAATCTATATGTGAAACACATAACTCCTTTACCACTGTTTACGTACACTAGGTCGGCAGCCAGTTGTTCTCACAAGATTTGGCAATTTCCTAGCTACGGCTTTAAGATCTCTGTGTTCAGTTTGAAGCCCGAACTCGCAGCGCTGTTCTCTAAATAGTGATATTTTGATATTTCTCTCCTTCTCTTTTATTGCAGACAACGAATGTGTTAAACCGAGGTGCTTGTTTTGCAGTCGCCTCAATTTCCGATGAATATTAGTAGTGATACTGAGTACTTTATATGCATGATGTGATTATTAATAAAGCTCTGTATCATAGAATGAATAATAAATTTGACATCTAAACCTCGTCATTGACACTTGTAAGCCCTTTTCTAACTTCATCGGTTCCTCTTTTAGGTGAATCTAATTTCTAGAACGAATGAAGTCAAATGAGACAAGATGACATGAGATACAAAGATGAGATGGAAATGATTACCAGCTCTTCATTTGCAATTTTGTTTATGTGTATGCTTAGTTAGTCGATGTAAAACACGGCCTTGTTGAAAAACAGCTTGTCCAGCTGACAGCAGGTTTTAATCCGTGTATAAATAAGATAAACTCAACTCAACCCCTCAACTCATGCGTCTCAAATTCATTCTATGTACTCTTTCACTTGTCATATGTAAAAAAAAAAAAATCGAATCAAAACTCTTAAGCCCAATGCCCACTGTGCGACCTGAGCCTTCGAGCTGGTGGCGAGCTGCTGCAAACTGTATGGGGCGCCAAGTGTCTCATGGCCTCAATACGAAATCAGTCATTTCGTAACGAAATGATCATTCCGTTCATAAAATAAACATTTCGTCGACGAAATGACTGATTTCGTAACGTAATAGGCCATGCGACACTTGGCGCCCATAAAGCTCGCACCAGCTCGCCACTTTATAGCTCGCAGGCTCAGGTCGCACAGTGGGCATTGGGCTTAAAATTGAGCAGTTTGCTTTACACTTCTTCTTTTTTCCATCACTTCGTCAGGATGAGGTGACGGAACACCACGGCCCCACCAAGTGGGATAAATCGAAGCTGCGGGAGAAGCAGGGCCAGTTCATCAAGCGCGCCATGGAGATCAAGGAGGACTACTCGCTGAGTGACGAAGAGAAGGCCAAGGAACTCCACAAACTCCGTGAGCACGCCATGATGTACATGGGCCCCCACGCCATCCTGCCCAAGGCCCTGCTCCACTCCTCGCCCATCGAACCCGTCGAGACCAGACGGAAGGAGCTCGTCAGACAGGTACGTTTCGACGTCGAGAACGACGTCGACGACTACACTAATTCTTGTTTTGTTATCATTCTTATTTAGACACGCACCCATGGCGAAATGTATGATCACCAGCGTTGCAGATTATATCAGTAGTATTGTCATTTACGATTGACTCTTAAGGTGGGAAGGAAATAATCAAACAACATAAAAGAGGAAATACCCCAAAAGATACCGAAACGGTAATGGTGTATGAAGATGATGATGATGGTGATGACGACTGTAATAAAGACGTGTACTTTGTGAACGTGAGCGGTTGTTATCTTAATGATGCCAATACTATTATGATGTAATAATTCGGGTAAGCCATTCCACGAGACCGACACCCACGTCGAGTCATACAGCTCACTAGTTTGACATTAAAAAAAATGTCCATGAGTCATACAGTCTACGAGTTCGACATGACAACACGGAGCTTAATGTGTCGTTTCGTGGGCCTCATTTGCTTAGTGTAGAACTTATTGGCTGTATGACACGTAGGATGTATAATTTGTGGGCTGTATGACTAATGGGCTGTATGACTTGTAGACTGTATGATTCATAGGTGTCGAACTCGTGCCGTGTACCCAACGATTCTGGTACAAAGCATAAGGGAACGCACCACCACTCTTGACAATGACGTGGAAGGTCGTTGAATATCGAAATGAATTCATTGTGCATTACTTCATCGCATTTGTTTTTCAAAGTGATTTCGTTTGTGTCTGAATATTTTAGGTCGAGCACATAGCCATCGCCGACCTCGAATTCGAAGACAAGAAGGAACGCCTGAGGGAGGCTCGTGAGCAGTTCAAAGCCGACATGGAAGAGATCCACAGGAGCCTGCCCGCCACGGCCGTCAACCACGCCCGCCAGCACATGAAGAAACAGGCGCACGCCAACGCCTACAAGGAGATGATCAACCACGGGCTCCGGGGCGAAGCGGCCGCCAAGGTCCGCGGACAAGCCTTCCGCGAGGCCATGTACAGCGGCGTGCAGAAGATGACGGCGGGCCTGAAGAACAAGGAGTCCGGACAGTATCGGCGGGATCTGGAGGCACAGCGCGTGAAGAACGCCCCACGTTTTAATGGGAAGGTGAAGCGTCGTGCCGCGAAAGTCTCGGAGTCGCGTCCGGATATGTAACTCTCCGGACCCCTTCCTCCGGATACCCATTACCCCCTCATGGAGGCCCCTATTATTCTTTTTACGGACATTCTCTTCCATTGACGGGTCTCAGAGAACTCAAACGCAAACCTGCCAATAATCCATCCATTACATTTCTCTACATTCGTATCCTCTCTGGTCGGAAGAAAAATGGCGAAATCATTCATCCCTCAACACAAGTGAACAAGGCAATCGATAGCAGATTCAAAGACGCCAATAAGACTAAACTTATAGAGATAACACACCAATCTTACCCATGTATATAGCATAGTCTTCATTGCTGTTTATAGCGAGGTATTTTTCCCTTAAAAAGTTCAACTTTTAAGGAAGCTCTCACAGAGTTATTTGACATTATTAGTGAGTTTGGCGTGCATGTACAATTGTGAAATATAGAAATAGTGAAAACGTTTTATCGACACTCTGGTATTTTTTTAACAGGCATTCACACACAGACAAAAACGAGGCCAACAAAATATCACTTTCCTAACAGCGCCTAATGTCCCCAAGGTTCAAGACGTTTGCATAGATGGTGAAGATGAAAACAACTAGGGGAATATTCTAGTCATCTTAACAAGTTCTGAGGGTTTTGCTAATAAAGAAAAAAAAAAAACCCTGACATGATGGATATAGTAACTAACAAAACAGAAGTGTCTTTTTTGGTTTCATATTCTAACCACCCTTTGTTCGGGCTTTTTGAATGATTATCTTCTTTTTGTCTTGTAGATAAAAGAAAACAATCATTGACTGTTTTATTTATGTATAGCGCTATTTCAGTGATTGATGTGAAAGATCTAATTATGTATTATCAAATTTTCTCTAATGCAACTATGCAGCCAATAAAAATTGAGTAAGACAGCGAAAGCGTGTTTTTCGAGTCTTTTCCATTCTCGACTCTAGGTATGTATCAGCACATCGTATAATATGCGTATGCTGGTGACCATAATCGAATCTGAAGTAAACGCACACTTGTAAACTTTGGAGGAAAAAAAAAACCCTCAGTATTTCCATTAATGAAATTTGCGTGAAAGTGAGAAATTTCAGTAAAAGATAAAAACAAATGATCTTCATACTCAAATAGTGGGGCGCTCTGGCATTATAGTGGATAAGACTCCCGACTCCCAACTGGAGGACAAGGTGGGTTTACCAACGGCATCCCTCTCGACCCAGGTGCATTTAATGGGTACCTGGCAACTCAAGGATAATGATAATGGCAGGTCCCTCTGGTCAGGGAGGTAACCTCCCTGCTCTGGTAGAACAGTGGCCACACTATAAAGAGGCTACCCCGGATAAAGAAGACCGTATCTTTTATTATTGTTATCATTATGTAAAACATTTATCAGGACCTCCAACTAATGCCTCGAAATAGGCATCACATAAAAATCTTATACCTGTGACGGTGTCTTTGAGATTGAGTAAAGTGAATAACTATATATTGTTCAACATATTTCGCGAAAACGGTGCACGTTTTTTTCAGTTTCGCCTACCAAATTTAGGCGGATGGATGAGAGGCAAGCGAAGTTTCATCATCACTGCTGTGTCCACGCAGGAAAAAAATACCATTCTGCATCACCAAACTGACATTCAAACTGTCGTAACTTTGTCAATACTGGACCATTTTGATAATATGATCTGTTGATTTGCTGCTTTGAGTGCTGCGATTGCACTCGATACAATTATTCTTGAACCATCATGGCCAGTATTATATTGTCCATATTGGGCTGAACGTTCAGAAAGAAGAACATACACAATGTTTTCACATCTATATCCATCAACATACATGTGTAATTTATGTCTACATATGATTCACACACAAACACACACACACACACACACACACACCTCCCACACACCCTACACCCCATATATATATATATATATATATAGTGAAAAATTTGAGCAAAGAAGAAATGGGTTTCCATCGGGATTATCATTTTCTTTGCTGAAAGTTTTCCCTCAATATATATATATATATATATATATATATATATATATATATATATATATATATATATATATATATATATGTATATATATATATATATATATATGTGTGTGTGTGTGTGTGTGTGTGTGTGTGTGTGTATGATGCATAATAGGCTTGGAGCGAGAGAGAGAGAGACAGATAAGTGAAGAGGAAATGAACGGTGGGGGATAGGACATAAGAGAAAGAAACAGAGAATGATATCCTATGAAATATGATAAAGCTATTGATCTTTGTATATTCTCTGATAACATATTTCTTATCTCAATTTGATAAAAATTACTTCAAATAATCAAATAGCATGGTTATCAATTCCATTCTTCAAACAAGAGTACATGTATATAGGCCAATATATATACTTTTTTTTCAACGCATATTCACAAATTAATGATGCTTTCAAAGATGAATTTTTGCGAAGGATACCACATACTGCATACAACCGGCCCACCGACACATTAGCCTCTGATCAAATCATAATTTTTGCTTTGTCTATTCTAGCGTTGGGTGAACCTTTACTATCGTTGCACTTGAGACAATAGGCATGATAGGTGAAATCCATAAATCACCGCCGCGCTGTAATGCAAAGTATACAATCAACAGCTGCCACGGCGCACATGCATGCTGGTTTATAATAGAATACCGCACTGGTTAGGAGCCATATGCACCACCGCTGGGGCAAATACACTGCACGGAGGGATAAACTACGCGATTGAAGAGCTCTTACCATCTGGTCATATAAACTTGGAAGAGAGAGAGAGAGAGAGAGAGAGAGAGAGAGAAAGAGAGTGAATTAAAAAGAGGCAAACTGAAGGAAAATCGATTGCACATATCGATTCCAGGCACATATCTAACAATTCTATAAATATGGCTAGCGATCATAAACTTTCTTTGATCTTAGATCTCGGCAATGTAGATACGCTTTAATACTTAGAATATGATCAGTACAGAATGAAAAGAGAATTCAAAGGTAGGTTACCAACACTCAAATGTTCACGTAAAGACATCACACGGTACTATTGTTCATGGAGAATAGTTTATAGTAATATGAACTATATTAGGCAAGTCGATTAGTCAAAGTTTAAAGGATAAGTTCACCTTCATAATTATATCACATGTGAATTGAGAGCATGTAGCAATGTTTATAGAACACATCACTGAAAGTTTAGAGGGATACTACAGTATTGGTAGAGATGAAAATTGGGCTTCAACTTTCTTGCGAGACACCAAGAAAACACCTATGAAATAGTACAGAGCATACCATTTTAAGAGGAATTCAAAGTTTCTTTGATAAAAATCGGGTTTGGAATAGCTGAAACATCCAAAAACAAAGTAAAACAAAACGATCGTAATAAAATGTAGGTCCAACACCTTAGTAGGATCGCTCTGTTGTGGATATCTCGGCCATTTCAAAACCAATTTTCATCAAATAAACATTGAATCCCTTTTGGAATTACTTGCTCTTTCATATTTCAGAAGATGTTTCTCACTACCTCACCAAAAAATGATAAAAAACCTGAATTCAAGTCTCAACCAAAACTATATGATCCCTTTAAGGAAAATTGGACAATCTGTTAAAAAATTATGAATTTTTGAATTCTCAGCTCCGCCATAGCTGGGTGAGAAGTGAGAATATAGGGAGATTGTAACATACTTTCACATTTCACATGGAAGAGCACTTGACTTGTCTCCTTCAGACATCAGAAGGCGGGGGAATAATGTTACCCTTAATATATCAGTGAAAATTCGAAGGACTGTGTACTTTAAAAAAAAACAACAACGAAACTTTGTGAAATTCTCTTTTTCCTTACATCGTTCTACGCATGTGACATCATACACTGTATAGTCTTCTCATCATGTAGTGACTGCAAAAACATTAAAAAATCATAAGTTTTGAACGGATTGTCCGATTTTCCTCAAACTTTCAGAGATGTGTTATACTAGTACTGCTGCATCCACTCAATCAACATGTATATGAATGTGAACTTGTCCTTTAAGGAAGTATCTGTGAACAATTTCAAAATTGCACCTGTTTATTGTTTCGTTCAAGAAAAGTACTAGATGCCGTTCATCATATCATCAATTACATTTTTTTTTTCATCAGAATTTTCATTCATTTCAAAATTCAATTGTAATTAAACGTTTGAAGATACTTAATGGCACAAAATCAATGTAATCATGGAAAATATACATCTGTACCTAAAATACAATAAAAGTTGTGACTATTATGAACGCATCCAAACGCCACACGAGCTGCATGGTCGCTTAAAGTAAAGTTTATCATGATCAGTATGCAAAGTTACCGAATAAGTTCTGGTCCACTATCTAATATCCCAACTAAACAATAAAACAACAACTCACAAAATACCACTCGACATACATTTTAATGGAAATGTTACACCTTAATGGCTAATGTATTTTGTTAAAATCGTGTTTTGACGCAGCCACTTGGTTTTTTCCTGTAGTATGCAGATTACTTCTTGTCACTCTCATTGAAACAAGGAAAAGTGAGTATCGAGTTCGAAAGAGAGTCAGAAATATATGCCGGGGATCAAAAAGTGCATTCATATCATGATAACCATCGCACAAAGGCTGAAAATGTAAAAATCTTAGTTTATACTGCACGTATTGATAAATCTCTGTGGGAGTCGTTTTCGAATGAATATGCAATAAACATCACTGAAGTAATCGAGAGCGAAACGATATCTCACATTCAGCGACATACAGGGGAATTATTCTCGATGTTTACTATACTAATGTTAAAGGGACTGTACAGTACTGGTTGAGGTGGGGATTCATGCTTTGAACATTCCTAAGTGAGATAATGAGAAACCTCTTATGAAATATGAAAGAGCATGTAATTTTAAGAAGGATTCAACGTTTATTTGATGAAAATTGGTTTTCAAATGGCCGAGATCTCCAAAAAAGTGATAATAATAAACTACAGGCCACGCGTTTTATTAGGATCTCTTTGTTTCACCTTGTTTTTGGATATCTCAGCCATTTCAAAACCGATTTTCATCAAATAAACTTTTGATACCCCTTAGAATTGCATGCTCTGTGACATTTCATGGAGTGGTTTCTGAATATCTCGCAAAACGTTAAAAGCTAAATCCTCACCTCGACCAGAACTGTACACATCTCTAAACAATCCCTGCATTGTAAAGATCGTTCCTTCCCTTCCTTCTTGTAGGGACGCGGAAAAGATTTTTTTTTTTAATCCTTATCGAGTGTATAGGTCCGTCCTCTTCTGTGTGTACCAGCATAATTTTGTCAATATAAAGACCCACACCCTTATTCAATGAGGGGGGGGGGGGGGGATCGAAGACAACTATTAACGCGTGCCCTCGCAAATTCAGTGGAGTTAAATGGATACAACTTTTATTCAAACATACACAACTTGCTCAAACGCTTGGGGTTGCGTTCCTCTAAACATTCCTTAAATCATACATCATGCCAGCTTAAAGCAGAAATTATAACACGTTCTCAATTTGATTGTGACTTTTATGAAGTACGCTGTACTGTACGTATACGTGGCTGCCATTTAGGCAATTTAAGCACCACCATGTATACTGCGTATTCGAAGCCAATGCAGCTCCGCCTGCTCTGCGCTGTCTCTAATTACCCCCTTTATTTCATAGTCTCTATAAATCTGAATAAAGAAGAGACTCAAGTGTTTTATCATAATTTCTTCGAATTTTCGTACCGTAGAAATCATATAGCAGGGAAAGACAAAATGAGTAACTAATATACGCAGAAATCTTTAATTGATTTATGGTTTACAAGCTGAAAATATAAATATTCTCTTCATTTCAGCTATGAAAACAGGTAGATTTAAAAGGAAGGGGAGGGGTCGAGAAACATCATTTATAATACACCACAGGGTAAAAAACAAAAACAAAAACAGAATGAACGCAAAGCCAACAGGGGTGCGTTATTACGCAAACATTCATTTTCATAGTCTTATGATTGAAACGAATATTGACATCAGAATACGTGGTCGAAGTTGAAACCCGAATTGATCAATTATCCTTTCCATGCTGTCGAAAATCATCTCTAATTGACTAAAGATATGGTGGAAATTGTTGCGATTGTAATAGCGATCTATATTACAATCGAGGCTTTCAAAGAACTCATATCAGTATAAATTTATGGACACGACAGTCACCGCATGTGCAATGTGAGAAGAATCGTGGGGAGGCCTCCCAAAAGATATGTCCACTTGCACTTTGAGGAAATACCTTAGCCCTACATGATAGGGGGCTAAAGGTCTCCTCCCGGATGTCAAGAAATGGTTCTCCAAGATAATAACCGACTATGTCTGTCCTCATTATAACAAATCTAATTAGATACAGAAATGACGTCCTGTTGATTTACCCACACCACCAAACAGTATTTTGTCTACTGCAGCAAGTTAATTCCCAAACAAATTAAGTGATGAGAACCACAGCAATGATTATATTCGTTATCTTCTAACACGCAAGCTATCTATACTTGCTAATGTTGGATCATTCGAGACTCTACAGACCCCTGTTCGTACAATGCTTTCCCGATTTCCCTACGATGACGTTATATACATGACGATGCTCGGACGCATTGATGCCATAAACAATCATCATATTCATGTAGTGACACACGTTGGACGGTCGCTTCATATGCACGAAACGCTCGTCGTTCCTCGGCGCTACGCCGAGACGCGATGCCAGGACGCCAATGTACGAGTCGTCCATAGCGATCGGAGCAACAGTGCCGAACAAGGGAACCATGCGTAGCACGACGTCGAAAGAGAGGATGACGGTTGGACCGCGGATCATGTCGGGAAAAACATCGTCTTGAAAATCACCGTAGGGAACGTAATGGGCGTCGGTCATGTCCCGGATCGGGAAATCTTGGCGCAACACTTTGCCGGCGTAAACGTTGCTTGTTTTCTTCAGGGTAGTCGTTATCCAGTTGGATAAAATGGGCCCGTTGATGAAGACGTTGGCATTTGTTTTAAGCAAGTACGCTGGATGACAGCTGGGAGATTCCTCGTGCAATTCAGTTATCCACTTCATCGCCATCATCAGCTTCCGCGTTTCTTCCGCGTCCATGTCGACGAAGTCGCCTTGCAAGATGTCGGCATACTTGGCGCTCTCTGCAAGTATCGCTTCGTTCTGAGAGGCATCGGATCCTACGGCAAACACCACCCACCAGTCCATAGAAGGTGCAGGAACGTGAGAAGCATAGAAGTTTCCCGGTGATCCCCACGTCTTCCGGATTGTGTTCCGAACCACGTGATCCTTGGCGTTGGACAAAACGACTACGAGAATGAACGGCTTGCGGGGACAAAGTCTGACGTTTGGATGGTGGGTAACGGAAACGGGGAACTGTTTTGGTTGAGGATGAGGCTTCGCGATTGCTTGCGCCTGTTGTTGCAGATTTATGTGCTTGTTAGGCTTGAACTTTGGTAGCTTTGGCTGGTTTTTAGGGTTCTTGTTATGTTCGGCGACGGCCCGATAGTCGGGATCGACTTCAGCCTTTCGGTACTCTTGATATTTGCGTGCCTTTTCGTGTAACTTTTTCGGCGTCAATTTATCAAACATATCCTGTCCAAATACGATTTTACCAAGATGGTCACCTTCATGTGATCTTTGCCCCGCCTTTGGAATCTGCTTTTGCCCCGCCTTAGGTATCTTCAAGTGAGAATTATCTACTTTGCCTGCAATTTCTTGTTTGTCAACGTCGTGTTCGCCTTCCTCATCTTCATCCTCGTCATCCACGACTTCGGCGGCAAAGACTGGATCGTCATCGTATCTCTCTTCGTCATTCTCTTCTACAACTGCCTTAAAAACCTGTTCGTTATCCTTGTTATCTTCCTTGATCACGTGATAGTCGTCAAAGGCGTCGTGCCGGTCTCCAGGCTTGAAATCATCGACGGGCCGGTCGTTTTTCACGTGCGTTTTATCATGACCTTTTATTCGGCTATGAGATTTATCCTCATAACCATGCTTATCGACAGCTTTTTTGGATTCCGGGTTGGCTTTCTGCATGACGGCGTCCTCCACGACTTGGTCGCGTTCACTATCAACAACGCCATGACGAAAGCTGACTTCTCCAGCATCGCTGTCACCATTTCTCCAGTAGACAAGGTAATACAAACTAAATGTCACTAAGGCAATCACTAGACAGTACACCAATGAGTTACACCTGAATCCGCGAATTTGTGTCCGGTAGAAGTTTGAGGATTTGAACCCCATTTTGGATTCGTCGGAGAAGTCGCCGAAATCTTGGCGGACACCCGAGTGACCGCGCATATGCACGGTGGTGGCGCTCACCATGTGGAATTTCGTTTCGCACGTAAACTCAATCAAAAAGAAATGAGTCCAGGTTAAGAACGACTTTGCATGAATTAGGCAGCACAATCAACTCTACTCCCTTCTATTGGCATTTTCCTTGTTTGGCATGATCAAAGAAAGTACACATCTTCGCGACGTCAATCGAGTGTAAAGAACATTGTCTGCTAAATCTCCGCTGCGCACTGAACACTACATGTAATCAAGTTCCTTGTGTACATTTCACACATCACGGAAGCGTTTTGCCATGAACCCTGCCGATATGATTACATGTGCAATAACTCTCACTCCAATGTAATTTGCTGAGAGTTTCGTGTCGTCGTGTGATTTGATATGGAGTGACTCGATATCAGCCACGTGGATTACAACAAAGCAGCATATGTTTTCTTTTCAAACTAGTCTCTCATTCAGTCTGTTTTTTTTTTGAAGCGTTAAAACTGACGACAGCTCAAACCTCCGTAATCCGTTCCCTGTGATGCCTTATCAGAGGAGTAATAACGTAGGGGATACCTCTTAACTAATTTCATAGAGACAACCTATCTCATCTTGATGCCCCTGACGGTCCACATCTATTACCCTTATCATCAATTTAAGTATAAAATAATTCATAAGAAGTGATATGAGAGGTAAAATGAGCAGATTTTTGGTCAGCATAACGCTGGATCACTCAGGGAGGCTCTCATGATAAAGAGCGGTACAATGAGTTGTAGAACAATAATAGTGCTATCATGTTAGTCATTAACTGCTGTCTATGTCCTATAAGCAGTTGCGACGAAAGACTACCGCCACAGCTCTCCCAATGTGTTTTTGTCCTGCCATATGATAAATTTCCCATACTGCAAGGAGATCCATCATTGAGATTGTCTAGCTGTTGGGTACCCGACTCGCCTTTCACGGTATCGGTAACCGATCACGTACGTTTGTTCGTACTGATTTATATCGATTTCACCAGAATCAACGGATCATTATTGGCCGTGATGGGCAAACTCGGCACAAGCTTTAAATACAAGCAGCCTGCATTTTTGTATGGTAATCAGAGGTTGTGGATCATTGTATGAGTCTAATTATTATGGTAACAACAGCATACAGTAGATTATCCTTGTTGATACTGTCCTTAATTATTCTCAAAAGCCTTTCTCGAAAACTGAACAGAAAGGCGAGCTCGTGTATTCTCCATCGTCTATGAGATCCGATGCTAGTTTGTACAAATTGGCCTATACAAACACATTTTATACATACATAGTTTTAGAGACATTCACTGTGGTACTACATGTGATCCAAGTCATCTCAAAGATATTGCTTTATCGGGTTTCGTCCGTATATAGGCTTGAACGCCGAGTAATTAAGAGGGAAATGGATACACCCCACTGATGAGATACGACATAAGTTACTAAAGTAGGGGCGTCGATTCTGGTGGAAAATAGGGAAGGAGAGTAAACATATCATTTTTCCTCCATTATTACCCCGATGTTGATAATATTATTCCATTTTGATAGAAAATTATACAGATATTTCACCCAAAGTGCGCATCAGATCGTTGAATTTCAATTCTGAAAACGCAAAATCTCTCTCGAGTGGGAAGGATATTATCCCCCTCCCACACCCTCACCCACTTGGTACCTTTTCATATATCTAGTACACTTGGGATATGGACAAAATCTAGAAGATTTCATCAAAAAAAAAAGTATACATCATACTGCTCAGATTTGTCATTTCAATTAAGAAAATGCAAAAGTTCCTCATGTGGGAGGGATCCCCCTCTAATCAATCCTTTCCTTCTCGGGTTCTCTATTTATTTATTTATTTTTTTTTAAATTCATTCATTCATTCATCATTCATTGAAACATACTTACTTAGGATTGCTTCATCAGCATGAGGTATTTTTCGTTAAGGTCTTGAGATAAGACGAAAAAATACAAACAAAAATTCAATCATTACAATGAATTGTCATCAGTATAGAAATCCAAATCAACTGCAGTAATTGAAATAAGAAGTCATATAGTCAATCACCGACGAAATAAAAATTCATATCTTCAGATTTGTTTTGCAAATCCTTCAGCGAGAAGACTGCAGAGTAAGACGAAGAAAAAAAAAATCTGAACCTATAGCATCAGAAAACATTTTGGTATAAATGCCGACATAACACATGTCACACTTTTCAATGGCAGTACAGTAATAACTGTAACTATTTGTATCTAATACACTTTTGAATTGACGATTTCCCAAATATTCCATTGATACAAATCTTCCTCCCACCCCACCCTCCCCCTTCCCAAGTCTAGTTCTGGACCCTTTCTCGAATCTCCCCCCCCCTCCAGTTCTCGGGATCACGCCATCACTCGGCTTAACGCGTATAGTCGGCAAAGAGAGAGAGAGAGAGAAAGAATCTATAAGGCGTTTTCACATCAGCCGATAAAAATCCAAGCTCGAAATATTTTCCGCGATTGCGAATTAGAGCGCTATTTCATTTCTTATTCACATCAGCCCGAAGAGGGGTAGCCCGAATAGTTAAAAATTTTAAAATGGCTAATTCGACAGCTGAGTATGTGCAAACAGCACAACACAACACAACACAACACAATGTGTGTGCCCTCTCAAAAATTCCTCATGATTTGTGTGCAGTTTGCCTCGGTCGATCGGGTCACACACGCTAGGCATGATGGGATTCATTGCGCTAATCTCTCGAGTCGTTTTCACATTATCAAATAGCGCGCTACTATCCCGCTATTTCAGAAATTTCCCGAGTTGAACTCGAGAAATTTTCTCGATCAGAGCGATACAACTAGCGCGTTAATTTGTGTTCACATTATCAAATAGCGCGCTATTTCGCTATGGGGAAAATTTCCCAAGTCAGAAAATAGCGCGCTATTTCGAAACATCGGGCTGATGTGAAAACGCCTTATGAGTCCAAAACTAGACTACTTCCCCCCCCCCCCCCCACCCGCTCACGTCCTCTCCATGCATAGGTTTTGTTCACACTTGTAGGATTCACAATTTTTGAAACACTTCACCAGAAGTGTGCACTAAATCGTTGAATTGCAGTAATAAAAATGCAAAAGCATCCTCGTATTGGTGGAGGATAGAATATCCCCTCCCACGTCATTCCCCCGCTTGGTGAGTCCCTCAACAGATATCCCGACTCCAAGTGGATTATCATTATTATAGGTATTCCCGGTCAATTTTATATTTTGGTCGTTCAAATTCACACAGCGCACTCACGTTGAAATATTCGTGCATTCAAATTCAGAATCTTTCTTTTCATATATGGATGTTCTATTTCGTTTTTTTGTGAAATCAAATTCACGATTGAGCGTTCAATTTCTAAATGCGAGCATTGCATTTCCTACTCGTGCATTCAAATCCACTCGATAGTCATGTGATAGTCCCGATGAGCTTGTTTGGAGCGTTCAATTTCGTTTTCAGGAGATCTAGTTCCTACTTCGTGCGATCAATTTAGCGAGGAAAATGGAGTAGACTTTTTTAAGAAGGGAGAAATGGCATACACAACCAATGAATGCTTGCATATAGTGTAATCATTATTGTTTAACGGTTATACATTGTTCTCTGTTCATGTATTCTTTGTTTTTCATCTAAAAAAAATCTACATTGTAAGGTCCAATCAGCAGTGCATTCAAACAACACAACGACGATCTAATCATATTTCTTGATGATACTGCATGCATGCTGACAACGCCCAAACACTAACCACATAATGGTAATGTGTTAAAGACAAACTGACACACAATGACCTCACATAGTCCCGCAAAAGTAAACCAATAAGATAGCAATAAACAACAAATAAGACGTATAAAATGTTCATGTTATCAGTTTCAATGTAGGCCTAGTCGAAATTGCTTCTTTTTTTTTTTTTTTCAGAAGGTGTCAACCAACTTCCCGTATCATGCTCGTCTGTAGGCATATACAGTGCCTAATATTTGTTTGTTTGTTTGTTTGATTTTCCATCTAAAAAGATGGCTGGAATAGCTTGCCTTCTATGGGGTCCAGTTTGATATCAGGTGGGACCACTTCACCGGGTTAAACATAAACACTCTGCTCTTTGCGATAAATAAATGAGTGGGACAACGGCGTAAATCCGTACTGAGGAGAGGGGGTCACCATCACTACGATTACAAGCCCATAACTGGACCGGTGCAGCCTTGGGGGGGGGGGGGGGGGGAAGAGAAGCTTGGTGACCCCCCCCCCCCCCCCCACACACACACACATACTTTACAGGGATCGATTGTCCCACTCTTTTGCATGAAATACTGAGTATAAAGTGGGGGGGGGGGGGGGGGAGTGGCAGCAAAAATATGAAGAACTTGCGTTTTTTTTTTTTCAACTTCCAACTTGCGTTTCTTCGTCGGGGCTTTGGAAATCAACCAACGCAACAAAAAGCAACCAATTTGCAATAAAACTTGACTAGATTTTAAAGAGCAAAACAAAAGAGAGCAAAAACAGCAGCATGACATAAATCAACACACACTATGACATTGATTAACATTCAAGACGGAGTAAGCAATAAAACACCACTATGGCATTTTGTACACATCAGCAACATAAGTAGGGTGCATGTTAATTTATGTCGTGTTGCTGTTTTTTTCTTTCTTTTCACAATGATACGACTAGTAGAAAAATAATGGTCTATTTAAGAACAGCTCAAATTGTCGACGGAAATGAGCATGTAGTCGGTTTTGCATTAGCTGTTCCTTGTTTGTTCATGCAATAGAATCATGTGAGGGAATTAAAAGTCAACAAAAGAGGAAGAAGAAAATGAAGAAGAGGAGGGAAAACAGCTACATTCCAGCCACTGCATAACCTTCAATGCATTGTTTGTTGGAAAATGTAAGTTGAAGCTACCATGAATTGAAAAAGGTAATACGTTCGTCCCTGAAAACAAAATATGCGGTTTATATTGTACCGTTATCAGCAAGTTTTATTAGATGGCGGGAAGGTTTTGATTGGTTGTTTAGTGTATACAGGTGTGAGTAAGTAAGTGTGTGTGTGTGTGTGTGTGTGCGTGTAAAAAAAAAAAAAAAAAAAAAAAAACTCATTCGCTAGTGAGGTGAGAATTGGATTATGCCATGTTTACGTTACTTCAGTTCCAGGTACACTTTAACTTCTTCGTGCCAATGGTGTAAATATCTGTGTAAGTAGAACTGCGAACATTTACTGTGTAATCCTGTAATAAGTTACCAATCTAAGTACTCGTTAGAACATGAAAGCACGCAAAGTGAGAGGTTGGCATCTGATCTTCTTGATCATTGTTGGAATAAACGTTTATTTTCTGTCCAAAAGCAGCGAACGAAGACAGAAGTATACTCCCTGCTTATGCACACCTCCACATCGAATAGACGTCGACGCAGGTGAAAGGAAGCTGGTGGCCACACCGGCCGCGCGAGAGAATGAGGATAGAAACGTTTGGAAGTCTGTACCAAAGTATATGCTAGAGCCGATCGACAGTCACGATTTTTTATACCTACACAATCCAAGAAATATATGTCGCGCAAGTGATCATCATGGAGAACTCGAAGGGGTAGATATTGTAATTTTCGTGACATCTGCTCCTGCCAACTTCCATCGGCGGCAAATCATTCGAACGACTTTTGGACATGAAAAACACTGGTTGCTATTCAACAAAACTGTAGTAAGAACAGTGTTTATGTTGGGCAGTACATCTAACCATCCTGTTCAAAGGGAAATTGACCAGGAATATGATTTGTTCAGGGATATTGTGCAGGAGGACATGATCGATAGCTACCAGAACCTGACACGAAAAACGATCATGGGTTTGAAATGGGTGACGAACCATTGCCGACAAGCCAAATTCGCAATAAAAGCTGATGACGATGTAATATTGAATATGCCCCGGATCATCAACATGCTCTCAAAAGCTCCCTTACACAATTACACTGCGGGACATGCTTACGTCAATGCTGCAGTGATTCGAAACAAGCACGACAAATTTTACACTTCGAAAGAATTTTATCCCAATTCAACCTACCCACCTTACTTGACCGGAGCGGCTTATATCATGTCTACAGACCTTGTAGAGGCAACCTACCGGACCGCTGTTACCACCACGCTCTTTCCTTGGGAAGATGTCTTTGTGGGTATGTGCTTACAGAAGATGGGGATCAAGATCAAGACCACCGGATATTTTATTTGTGTTCACGGAGAAAACAACTTCTGCTATTCTGGTAAAGAGGAATGGAAATTATTTGCAGTATTTTATAATCTGTCCGAAAAACTCATGCTTCAGGCATGGCAAAGTCTGTCGCCATACGGTACTTTCACTGGATAGATGGACTTAAATGAATTTAGTTTCAACTTGCTCGGTTGGCATAAAGAAAGCGAAATATAAAGGAATTTCTGTTATTTCTGTGTTTTGTGCTGTTATTTTTGCTGCTGTCATTTGAAATAAGTCCATCATGTGGGGGGAATATCTATCTCGAATTTTTAACACATCAGAGGTAAGATTGGTCCTAACCCTCCCTACCCCACCCCCAAACAATAATAATATAGTAATTGTTAGCTGTAGAACTGAGGTCAAAATGTCTTCCGTTCTTAAGCTCATATTATTCAAGTGTCTGTCTGCGTCAACAAGTTTGATTTGATTTGATTTGATTTGATTGTTTCTGCATTACAAATGTACATGCGCCCATTATGTATACATACACACATTCTTCGTAGCACTTTATATTTGCTTTCTAAGTAATCTTATCATGTTTATGTCCATTTCTTTTATTACAAAGTGTGAGTCGACACAATGAGTAATGCAGAAGGGCTATAGTCAGCTAAGGAGCATAGCTTAATCTGCATGCAGCCCACATACTCATGTATAGAAAAAAAAAGTAGAATGGAGTAGTGAATGTGGTAAAGATAGGATAGACGAAAGGGGAAAATGCATTGAGAAGATTTACTGCTTGACTGCTGAAGGGCCATTCCATCTATTTGGCAAAAATAAAAGGAATGACTGAACCTTAGTGAAAGCAGACAAGCTTTTTCTTCCCTCGAGGTTTGCACAAAGGGTGCAGAGGGACAGGGATTTTTTTTTTTTTTTTTTTTTTTTTTTTAATGCCTGGTCGTGGTCGGTTGCATATAATGGTTTAATAGTATATGCCTTGTTAAGAGATTGAGTGCGACAGATTAATTTTATAGGGAGGAATTTATGTACAGTACACATACATTGATATGTCATGGGATCATTGACATGCACGCCTTAAAATACTGCTCAAAATCTGTTTATGCCGGCTTGAATTTCGAGGCTTGAGTAGGCCTATATAGGACCTACATTAACAAAATGATAATTCGAACAGTTTGCTGCATTTCTATGATAATAATAGAGAGTATCCTTCAGGTGCAATTCAAAATATTGACACTTTCTTTTGCTTACCAATGACCTCATTAATGACTTTTCATGTGACTCACTTTAACGCTTCCATATACTGTATCCAGCATTCTGGGGAAAGTCTTATAATTTGTGTCAGTTTTTTTTTTCTGGAATCTATAATTATTAAAACTATATATAAAGGATGTTTTTTGTTTATTTTCTTAATTTAACGAAAAAATGTTATTTGGATTTTTTGCTTTGTTTTTTTTTTTTTTCCAATTGTGGGGGTATGTTTGTCAAAAGTAGAGAGAAATAAATCCCATATGATGTCAAGTGTAATATTTGTGTCTGCGCTAAATAATACATCATGCAGGCATGGGCGTAACCACGGGGGTGCGTTGGGTGCGTTGGGTGCGAACGAACACACCTTCAGACTCTTAAAAAAAAAGAAAAAAAAGATGCCACTTAAGTTTGCGAGCGACCTCAACGCCAGACGCTATTGTAATTATTCTTTTTTTTATTTCTTTTTTTTTCATTTTATTTTTTCATTTTGCAACAGGGACAAAAAAAGAAATCGTTCGAAATAAAAAAAAAAAAAAAAAGATCGCACCCCGGGCTCTGGCAGCACTGATTTTATACATATCTTTTTTTAGTGTAGTGGGATTTCTGAGAAAAGGGCTCTCTAAAAGGGTGTTAGAGGCATTTTGAGTAAAAGTTGGGAACCGGTTTCTTTTACCTAATTTGAGTTTGCTGAATCCGAAAAATCTGGTTCCCAAGCGAAATTCATCGGCCTTGACGGTCTAATTTGCATAAACAAAATGGCTGCCCGTCACAGAAATTGTCAATTTTAGAGACACATTTTCAACAAAATTCTTTGCAAACGAGCGGGGAAAAATAATTTGAAACCTCTGTGCATAGAATGGAATTAGCGATTTGAGGGATAAGCGTTTCTCAGGAATTGAGTATTTTTATTCATAATTATGCAAATATATATATATATATATATATATATTGGAACTGGAGGAAAGATTTTTACATTTTTTTTTCTTGAGAGGCAAATCAAACACTATGTAGACTTTAAGGTTTTGAGGGTTAGCAAATGCAAATGTTGTAATTTTTATATGCAATGTACGTTGAGGCTTCATGAGTCTTATATACATGCAGTTCATCCATTAGCCTACATACCCCGGTCGGATTTATTTATTTTTTTTCAAATACTCTAAAAAGGCACTTGTGGATTTTTTTTTTTTTAAATTCAAGTTAGGAACCCGATTTTCAACCAATATTGCGTGCGCTAAGGCCAATTTCGTTTTATTTATAATAAATGATGATAAAATAATTAATTTATAAATCAAAGCAGTTTGTTTTCCAATTAAAATACTTTTGATGTTATATTCAACTATGATTTTACCATATTAAGATTATGGAATATTAGCGTGGGGAAGCTCAGCTAGGATGAATATTGGTAAGTTATTGGTTACCTAAAAAAGAGTTTTAAGATGCATTTATGGATGTTATTTATACGCACATACTGATCCATTTTTCTTAGATAGTAGAATTTTGAAAGTAAATGATTTGTATTCAATGAATTCTGATGTATAATTTGAATAATTGTGTTTTGCCTGAAGTTTTGAAGTTTTTATTCAAGAAAAATAAATAAATACATAGATATCCAACACGACAGAGTGATATGTTTCATATACCGAAAACTAGATTACGAATATTACGAAATACTTTTATTTACAATGGCCCCAAATTTTTGAATTCTTTATATTATGACGAACTCTCGGTTGGTGTTCATTCAAGCGTAAGCTTAAAAATAAACTTCTTTTGCAATACTCTGGTGATAATATGAATTATTTGATTTAGCAGATGATTTGAAATCATTTGCAGTACTCTGGTGATGATATGAATTAATATGATTTAGCAGTCGATTTGAAATTACTGATACTGATATAGATTATTCGGATAATATTTCTATCCTCTTGCAGCTGTCCCTATGACAGTCTTGTTGGTGATTTCTCCTCTTCTTCTTTCTCATTCTCTTCTCCTTGCTGTGTGTGTGTGTGTGTGTGTGTGTGTGTGTGTGCACGCACGCTTGTCCAGGTGCACTTGCGTGCGTGCAGAGTGTGTATGTATGAGTGTAATACCCTGTCTTTCATTTTCTTTTGGGGAACCTACTCCCTATAAGCATCTGCTTCTATGTAGGTTCCCTCCACACACAAGTTTATTCACCCGTCATGAATGTACCCTTGAGAATTATTTCAATTGATTTTATGCTATATAAATGCTATTGTATATAAATACTGAACTTATAACTTATAATCTATGTGTTAGTTTACATTGTCATGGATGGATGTTGTAAACACAACACTTTATGATTTGCGTGGAAACTTAATAAATGAAATGAAATGAAAAAATCCAGTTCTTATTCAAGTGAATGAACTTTAACACCAACTTTGCATAATACATACAAAATAGCTGCAATATTGCCATAAACTTGTCATTTCACATGAAAATTTTTTTCTAGTACATAGATAAACGTATATAAGCAAAACGAATTGACGAAAACTCTCTCTACGCGGAACATTTCTCAACTTTTTATGCTGAGGGGGTGGAAAATTTCATCGATCAATGGCATGTTTGTTCATTATTATGCAGCATATCGTTCCAATATGCAAATCTGTAGCATCAGCACAGATATTATGTTTCCCAGTGAATTTATTTTTCCAGAGCATGGTAATCACGACACACAGTGTTATATTCATGATTATGTTCATGATTTCACAACACACATGTGAGTACCACAAGTGCACGCAAATAGATTCCGGTTGTATTGATTACATATAGTATATATATATCATAATATCGCAAACATTCGTCTATAAGTTGAAATGAGTATGTGGTTTTATTCTATTTTCTCGTGAGGCATTTTTTTTTCTTTCACGTCGAAGAAAAACGCCTTTAATTTCACAACAAACATTACTGATGCCCCAATAAATAAACAAAATTAAGTTGTAAGTCCGTTAAACAGAATAATTATATTTTTCAAAGACTGGAAAAGGATCCATTGGGAAGTAAAGCTTGTACAATAGCCACGATCACACACTGACAAAAGATCAAGAAAAAAAAAAGGCGCGGACAGATTGGCAAAATATCGAACAGTTTAAGATCGCGATCTTTAAGATCTCGACGTTTTGCGAGTGCATGTGACCGCAAACATTTCGCGAAACTTCCCACTACAACTTTTATATAAGGATATTTCATCCTATGCCATTGCCGCCAAACTTCTCGATCTTTGGCCAGTGTGATCGGACAACAAAAGATCGCGAAGACTTCACGATCTTAAACTTTGCGATCTTTTGCCAGTGTGAGACCGCGCCGTATTATGATAAACTTTAATATCAAAGACTTCAGAATAGCAGTGATCGAGGGAGAAGAAAATGGAAAAGAAGACGTATGACACACATCTATCTAGATTGGATGTTTTTATAACTGTTTAAAAATGTTACTTGGTCAACAGTTTAAACTCTGAAATTGCCTCGGCCAGTGCAGTCTGCGAAATAAGGGTTCACACCTTCCTGGTCCCTTTTTTTTTTTAAACATACGTGGATAACCACCAGGTATTGATGCATTTCAGTTTATTCTTAACTGGACGACACCACGCTCCTTTGTCCGTCTGACTTTAGCTAAAAAGGTAAATTATTCTGTCCCATTCCTCGAAAAAAAAAAATATACCGTTATGAATCTTAACCAGTGAGAAGTGATGTACATTACTTACCAATCTGCTTCCATTAATTAATGCCATTTTCTGTTGATCATTATAATACTAGATATCGAGATCAAGTCCATACTTCATGTTGGTCTAGAAGACACATTTATGATAGATTTCACCAGGTGTAATTCAGATCATGGAAATGACATTCTTAGCAAATGGGCCTCTATTTTATACCTTTAAGGACCAGTGGTTCATGGTGGTTTCTAAGCACTAATGAATACTGAATACTCATAAGGAACCATGTTTTAATACATACAGATTCCAGTTCGTAGAAGAGGGAAATGGTCGCCTTTTGCCTCTCATTATATATACATCATCAAGTATAGTTTTTGAATATCCATGTTGTCACTTGAATTTCCCAAGAATTAGGATATTGATCTTTTTATGGAGGTCCTGGGTTTTCCGCCACCTTGCAAACTTGGAGTTACTTTTGTTCCCTTGAGAGATAACATCGATCCGATAGCTTCCTTAAAGACACCTTCTTCGGTGGATACTGAGTTGCGCGTTTTCCCCCATACTGATACTGACAGTAGCACTCTTAGTAAAGCAAGTGATCAAGGACTCACAATCTTATTTTGCTGCTTGTACGAGAAGAAAACTAAAGGATTCCAAGAACACGGTTGTTATCAGTCGTCTTCAAAAAGATCTTCTAATCGATTCAAAAGATGCATCACACATGCTCGTTTGGCACAAAAAGTGTTCTACCCATATTACCGACCAAAGTAAACTGAACGCTTGCGGAAGCAGTTCAACGACAATACTCCTGTATTAAAATAGAAATGAAGAAAAAAATAAAAAATAAAAGAAAAACCTGCTCGCTGTGCCAGACGTGATCTTTCTTCACCAGTAGACAATGGATGGGAACGTTTTGATTTTGCCTACAGCCTGTTCTGATGTCTCTAGCTCCAATCATGCAAAGTTGCCTTGAGATGATTTCATGTGCATGTGAAAGCAATGCAGAACGTTTCGATGCAAATGTCACAAATCAGGCCTACGATGTACAGCAATGCCAATGTGTGCATGTTAGCAACAATGTGATGATGCAAACCTTGCATGAATGTAGATTGATTCAGCTGATTGAGAAATAGACCTTTCGTCTCAGACTATGTTTCTTTGACAGCAAAAATATAAAAGTATTAAAGGTCATGTTTACCTTTGGGAGCAGTGATTTAAAAAATGTTCAAGATATCACTTTTGATGCATATTATGTGCAGGTCAGTTGTATCACAAAACACCGTACTATATAAAATTTCTGCAACAAAGCATGGAATATAAAGAAATATCACTATTCTTCTTATTAAACCAGAACACTGCAGACGGTTTAATCTGGAAACATTTTCATTATAAGTATTGTTCACATTTTGTATATTTAACAATACTTAACATCAATTATACTGGTTCATAGTATTTTTACATTGGTTGTTTCTATCCTAACTCACATTTTAGAACTATTTTGAAGCCCTAATTCTGGGTTATTGTTTCATCTGTAAATGGTAAATTATGCTTTTAATAACTTAAGAATTACAAAGTCATCCTTCGTTTCTGTTTCAGATATTCCAGGATTTTTCTTACAATTTGTTTGTTTGTTTGTTTGAATTTTGGCTTGAGCCTATACAATGACATGCAGAGTGAGTGAAGGGATAAATGAAAAAAAAAAAGAAATTTTATTTATGAAAGTTGCCACTTGATTTTACATCCACCTGCAGATTGAAAATAATTACATACCAACTTATCCAATGAATATGACAAAGTACAGGGAAAGATACAGTGACCGTGTACTAATCTATAGAGCAATGGATAGTGATGTGATTGCCCGATAACATAGCCTTTTTGATATACTTTCATAGCAAGACTTTGTTTTGGTGGAAAATATGCATCGAAAATTGGCAAATATTTGCATAATTTATTATGCAAATGAGATAATAGAGATGTGTTGTTTAGAAGTTGTAGTTAATTTTTTTTTAAATCTCTTTATCACATCAGGAATCATGAACAAGTCTTGATGTATAACTGTTATGAAACAGATTCATATGTGATCCTGCATCACAAAACCAACAAAAAGTCACCAGACATGGGTGTGTAGTTAGGGGCAGATTCTGAGAGACCAGACTCTAAGCTTTAGAATAAACTCAATTCAAATGGACTCTCCTAACATTTATCTAAACATAGAAAAAAAAAACCCCACATAATCTGGAAAAGTGTTTACTGAAAAAAGAGGCTCTAAGTATAAGGTCTATTCAAGTTGTAGAAAAA
The DNA here is from genome assembly GCF_964275005.1 of Diadema setosum. Lineage (NCBI taxonomy): Eukaryota > Metazoa > Echinodermata > Echinoidea > Diadematoida > Diadematidae > Diadema > Diadema setosum. Next base: position 21,237,396 of record NC_092701.1, on the reverse strand, counting down.
ACTGCTGAAAACACACTTTCCCATTCATTTTATGATCCCAAACTCAGGAATAATGTAGAAAAAAAAATAGCCCTCTCAGTAAGCATGCATGAAAAAGTCGAGATTGACTTATCTGACCCATTTCACCTTTTTTTAGGCTCCACGTAAATCAAGAAGTGCAACTTTTTGTTGGTTTTGTGATGCCCGGTCACATAATTATATTGCGGCAGTGCGTTGTATAGAATCTCGAAACCTCGAATCTCGAAACCTACCAATTTGATAACATATTTCCATAAGTGTTATTAAGCTCCCCTTTATTGATTGATTCCAGTACTTACTTTACCTTGGACTCTGACGACACTATAATGTGCACCTTGTTTGCTCGATAACTTACCTGTTTTTCAGTACGCCAAGGTACGTGTACAATATTATTTGATAGCAAGACTTTGTTTTAGGGAAAATATGCATAGAAATGGCCAATCATTTGCATCATTCATTATGCAAATTAAATTATTAAGATATTTCAATATTTTTTTTCTCTGTATCTCATTATTACGTCACAACCAGGAAGGTCTTGATATATATATGATAACCATAATGATTCAGATTCATAACGCGGCAATGTGCTGTAGAATCTCGAAGCATGTCGCTTCTATAGCCTCTTGCATAACAATTAATTTTGAATACGAAATTGCAAATATTGTTATTCATTTTTTTTTCTGAATTGATTGATTCCAGCGCTTTATTTTCCTGTGATGCTACCATGTAACGCTTTCTTTGACAGATACATTATCTATTTTTCACACATGACGCCAAGGTACAGTTTGAAAGCAATACTAAAGGGGAAAATATGTTGAGAAAATGACCAAATATTCAAATAATTTATTATGCAAATGAGATGCGTGTTTTATTTTAATAACTGAAGTTGGTTCTTGTATTTCTTTATCACACTTAGGATTCGTGAACCGGTCTTGATACAATGATTACTATATTATCAGGATTATGATTCAGATTTATATATATTGCGGTAATGCATTGTGGAATCTACATTGGAAACCTGCCAGTCCTGTATCTTGTATGCCAATTTGCATATAGATATTTACATATGTATGATTCAGTTCTTTTGAATTGATTGATATGCAGGACTTAATTTTGATTGGGCTCTGACAACACCATGTACTCTTTGTTTGCCCGTTAAAAAAGTCTTGTAAATATTATACAGCATATACACAAGCACTACATGTGTATATGCTGTAATGCAATGCTGTATCAATGGCAACTCCTAATTTGCATATTTCATTTCTTAATTTGCATAAGAGTGAATGTTGTGAACAACTGATGATGTAGCTACTGTCTTTGGCACCTTGATTACTGAAATTATTACTATTTCTGCATTTCTGTGGAGATTTTATGAAAATTAAATCATCGAAACATCTTAAACGGCAATGGATTGGCGGCCATTTTGTTTATGCAAATTAGATGGTCTTAGACTTAAAATTCCGCTTGGGAACCGGAATTTTTGAATTCAGCGTACTTGAATTATACAAAATAGACCGGTTCCCAACTTTTACTAAAAAATATTAAGTGTCAAAACGCACCCCTTGAAAAAAAGGTGGTGACGCCCCTGTGCCGTGTTTCCGTGATTAAAAATAAAATCGTCATTCAATAATAGGATGTTTTCTTGTAACATTCAATTGCGCTTCATGTTACGTTTTGTTTGTGTACCATGAGGATACTTCGTGTCATTACAAATTATGATATTTTAAAATGTAAGGAAAAGGATGAGCAATCGCACTATACAAAAGGCCAGATTTCAAATAATACTTAATCAGTAGTAGTAAAAATGTAATCAATCAAATGCAGTGTTGAAGAAATTTGCTTATAGAATATATATAGTTTGATCTTATATACACTGTATAAAATTGTTGTTTTATGAAAAAAAAATCTCCCATCTAAGCATCTTTACTCGATTAATTCCCTTATTTCTTCGGAAATAAGTTGCTGTTAATATGTGATACTGTAAAGGGCCTGTATATTACACAAAATATTCGATTTCCCAAAGTGGTGACACCTTATGTATACCTTTGTATGGTGCAAAAATAAAATGGGGGGGGGGGGGGGGGGGCGAGCTCCCGGTTCCGCCGGCCATGCATCAGTCTCACGAGTCTTTTGCTCATAGTGCGAAACGGAGTACAATGCAGCGAGTACTAGGCCTCACGCTCCTAATTCAACTCGCGCATTGCTTACAGGGAAGATGAGGTAATGTTATTTTTTACCCCAAAAATCATTAAAAATCAGTCAAGTAGAAAATTGCCACCTTTGATAGTGTTTGACATTGCTTGAGGACAGGAGCTTCTGAAGGCTATGAAGAAGTTGAATAAATCAGGGTTTTTGTATTTTTAATGAATTTTAATTGATATATGAGGTAATTTGCTATTTTTATTGTTTTTGAGTTGTTTTGTTGTTTTTGTATTTGAGGCGCGTCATTCAAATGTGAATGTTTACGCCTTTTTCTTTATAATATGATTATTTTACATATAATAAATAAATAAAAAAATAATAACTTTTTACTATAATTTTTATGCGCGCTATGTGTGTGCTGTTATACGGTTGGGGCAAATAAGTTCTGGTGCATGCTGATGGCAAACTCTGATCAGCCCGGCTCGTTACATTGAGCAGGCTTCTCGGTCGCGCACACAGACCTAGATCCCTCATTTGCCGCACTCAGGACCCTCTGCCCAACGCATATATGGTGCACAAGCAGACTCCCGAATGCGATATATAAACATCAAATTTATAATATTATTTCATATATACTTTCCATTAAATAAACATATAATTTACAAATAATTCATTTTTTTATGCCTCCGCAACGAAGTGGCCGGAGGCATTATGTTTTCGGGTCGTCCGTCCGTCCGTCCGTACGTCCGTCCGTCCCGTTTTGTTTTTGTCGATATCTCAAGAACCGTGTGGTGGTTTTACATCAAACTTGGTATGAGGGTATATCCTTGGGGGATAATACTTTGTGTGGATTTTAGGGTCACGGGGTCAAAGGTCAAAGGTCACAGATTATTTTGTGAAAAAAAATTTGAAATTTCATGTTTTTCTCCATATCTCGCAAATGGTTCAAGGTATCTTCATGGAACTTAGTATATATGCTTGTACCGATGGGCAGTGATTATTCAGGGAAGTTGGGGTCATGGGTCAAAGGTCAGGGGGTCAAAGTTCAAGGTCAACTCCTCAAAATATCACTACTTTCCTTAAAATGCAATATGCCGGAAGGTTTTTTTTTTTTTTTAAACTTGATGTATGGCTTGTATTACCCAATATATATTTTTGGGGAAGTTTCTTGCCAAAAGGTCAAAGGTCAAAGGGTCAAAGGTAAAGTGAAAGTGCTAACTTGCACTTTTTCCTCCATATCTCGAAAGTAACTCAAGGTATCATCGTGAAACTTACATATTTATGCATGTTCTACCTAACAGTGATTCTCTGTGGAACTGTGAGGTCAAAGGTCAAAGACCAGGTTTAGATAATGCTGTTTTCCCATTTGATACTGAAATTATACTTTTTCTCAATACCTTGAAAATTACTAAATGCATAAACTTATAAAAGGGTCAAAAGTCAAGTAAAAATCATCAGTTCCCCAAATACCTGCACTCTGACATTTTAATCATTCATCCAATTGAACCTAGTTCTAGGAAAGTGAACATTCAGCACATTTGTGTCAAACCTGTCATTTTAATATTTTGCCAATTGTGTGAAACTGTCATCACACATTGTCAAGACATTGTACTATAGACCTATTAGGAGAACCATGCATTATGGCGGAGGCATATCAGTAGCCGTAGCGATATATCTAGTTTCATTATGTAATAAGCAAATAATGCAATATTGTTTTTGAGAGTGACTGGATGACTAGTCTCGTATGGAGGCTCTTAACTTTTTTTTTTAGAGCTGGAGAACATCCCAAAATATGTTGTTTGCTTGAAAGCAGAGAAAATTTCCCTTCATCTGCTTCAATTTAAAAAAATTCTATGATTCGATTGATTTTTTATGATTTATGGAATATGCCGCATTTAACACAGGTTTCTTTCTGGGAGCCCGGAAAAGGAGCGTGAGGTTAGCTGCTCGAGCGATCACTCTTGCTCGTTGTTCACGGTTGACACAAGAGGGCGTTTGTTATTTTTGTCGGATCTGGCACTTGCTGCCATGACGACGAAGGCGGCTCTTCCGCTGCGTCGGCGTCTTGTATAGTGTACGTACGTGTATCATGTGTGTGTGTGTGTGTGTGTGCAGCAGGTGTTTTTCTTGTGTACACCCCCTACTGACTGGTTGCAGTGCATGTGTTGTACGATTGAAACTTGTCCAACTTGCGAAAACAAGATTTTAACAGCTTCAAATCAAGTGGAGTGATAGAGTGACCATACCAGTGGGCCAGTTTGGTAAGAAAACTGCCTAAGTTTCGTTCTGTTGTTGCATGCAATACGATGCAAGACCCTAACAATCCCTTTAATGTGGAATCTACTGCTGCTACATTTTGCAGCTCGGAGAATCCAACGCGACCTCTGATAGTGATACAGATTGCCCCGTAGTTTCGGCGGTGGTGTCTCGTCCGGGTCCGGGTGTGTTGCACACAGCAGCCGCTGTACTGCATGTCGCACAAAGTGTATGTGTCCATGTTGTAGAAATACCGAGATCTACACTTCCACGACTAGAAGTAGAACTAGGGTTCTACTACTAGTACTACACGTACTAGGTCTAAGGGTAAGATCTACTACAGTATTAACAAAGGGCGAAGTTGAATATATCTAGTACTAGTAGGCCTACTGTTTTATATGTAGGCTTTCAATAGGCCCTACATCGGATCCTACTGGGTAGTACTGGTAAATTTTAATTGCCAAATTTTACTAGTGTCGCTGTAGGCCTAGGTCCTACTAGAATTCTACAATATGCAAAAGTTTGCACGGCGTCGCGTCTGGTCGGGCTAATGTTAGAGATCTGATAATGGATATCAAGTAGGGGTGTCATGTCCACTAGGCTAAAATTCTAAATAAAGCCAAGGGCAAGGCCCTGGGCCCCTAGGCTACATATGTAGTAGGCTAGCCGGCAAGATAACAGTAGATTATCTAAGTAACATAGCAATAGGTCCTACTGGAACCTCTAGTCTAAGTCTAACGTTTAATAGTGTAAACGGGTCGTTTGGCCTCAGATAATGGCAAGCGTGACTGTAAGTACCTTCTAACGTTAGTACTTATTGGGACCTATAATGGCATGTCCCCAAGTGACTGTAAGTAACTTCTAACGTTAGTACATTGTTGGTACAACTACCAACTAGGTTCTATACCTTCTACTTTCTAGTAGCCTAGACAAAACCTGAACACAGAAAAATCTGTCTGTTCAGAAGAGTATTAGAACATTTTTGGACTTTTAATTTAGGGCCTATTGATGGTTCTCTGATTCCTGATCCTGAAAGCTGAAGAAACAAATGCCAGTGCAACGGAAGCCTCTCGTAGCTAGGCACACTGGTGTGTATATGTGTGGGGCCATATGTGTGTGTGTGTGGGGATGCTTAAATCTAACCACTGCACTGTCCCTAGATGTTGTCTATATGGAAAACGGAGTAGGCTGAGGTACCTCACTGCCCTTGATTGTATCTAGCGTTAAATTCACCAACCTAGAAATAAAATAATCACAGCTACCACTGTACCAGCTCATTGACACCCTTATACTCCTATTACACATGTATGGAGATAACTGATCACTGACACTGGAGAGTGCATGCATTACTCATTGCATTATATTGGTTTCCATGCCCCCTGCAGGCAGTATCAGGTACATCGTATGAGTATGACTATATGAGAGCCTTCGGTCTGTTAGTGTTACTCCTCAGATGAGGCTTGAGGGATTCTGTGAAGCCAGATGTATCCTAGTCTCCATGGAATTGATCTAGATCTAGGTCTACTGTATATGTTGTATCTCCAACAATAAATACAAAATTGGTCTAGAGACTGATCTTTGAGACTCGCTGAAAAAATGTAGAGCAGGACTTAACATTATGTGTAGGCCATAGGAGTCTAAGACCAGATAGACTTTCTAGGACTGCATCTAGGGTACATTGGGTTTAGATTCTCAATCTCAAGAAACCTAATACTGGTACTGCTATTATCTAATTATCTAGAAAACCATATTTTTCCTGACGTGTGGGTGGAATTGAGGAACTGCTTGGTCCATAAAATCTATCAAAGTCTCTGTAGAACTGGAAGCACAGTGAAAACACTTTATGTGAGTGGACAATGAAAGAATTAGGGTCTCCTAAGATCTAGGCCGTAGAACTACAAATTTGCCTTTTATTTGTTTTTGTTTTTCAGTCGAGAATGAATCTGGACTGTGAATTGCAGTGTGTTTCTTACCGCAGTCCAGGTTTAGGATCTTATTCTAAGTGAATATTTAGAAAGCCTCTATCTTTCATAGACACAAATCATGGGCTGTACACATACATAACATAAAATTTAATGATATTTGACTTTGTAAGTATCTTGACTTACACAACACAGAGTGTAAGTGGATATTGGCACTGGTGAAGGGGATGCTTGGGTTGATAGGACATCTGGGAAAAGTACATAGCAGGTCATATTTCCAGTAGAATCGTCATGAGAATTGCACCTGTATGGAATAAGGAGTGCATTTGTGTAGGAGATACTGTCCAGCATTTTGAGCCAAATGATTGAAGCCTGACAAAAAAGAGAAGCTCAACAGCCCTTGATTTAGCGTAAATGACAACCCTGTCACAGCTACAATTGTATATGCTGTAATCTGCAATTGGTTGTAACCTGTGGGTTAGTAATACTTAGTCAGTCATAATGGTATTTATTGTGGTTCCCATAAAATTTTACATTTTGGCTGCATGATCGATTGCATTGCACTGCACTGACTAGATATGCTGGGATTTCTATACAATATGGCACTTCAGAACACTTTGTTGCTTTCTGCACTGTATGCTGACCAGCTGTCCTTGTCTGTACATTACGTAACTCATTTTTTTCTTCTCTTGTCTGTATTCGTAATTCATAACAGGAACAAGAGAAACTGAATATAGGTGTCTGGTGTACAATTGGATGCATTCACACGAGACATGGCCGAGTGATTCTAAAAGCAAAAGGGGCATCGCCATCCGACAGCTGAACTGGAGCCCACAAAAACTTCAGGACACCAAACAGCACAATGCTTCCAGCCGGTCACATGCAACCCATGGCCAATCAACCGCAGCTGCTGTCTTGGCTCCAAGAGCAACAGCGCCCTCGCCGGCTACGCAGCATCATGGAAAAGGAGCGTAATAAACAGTTCCTCAAGCAAGCACAGGAAAAGGGCTATCTTGCTTCCCCCACAGATGCTATGATTTTGACAGTAAGGAATACTTTGATACTCTATACACAGTTAAGTAGATGCTCTACAGGTACCCTGCGGTCAGGTTTATCTGTGCAGTCTCTGAGTTTTTCATGCCTCCTGATGTTGTAGCCTTAAAATTATGTTAAAATGATGTATCAAAATGTTACATGTATGTGTGATACAGTACTACTGTAAAAGTGGAAATTTTCGTGATGTTGAAATTTTCGTGCATTTCGCGCAATCAGAAGCTAGCGCGAAAACAAAAGCATGCGAATAATATTTCTGCTTGCCATGTGTGCCAGTAGTTGATTTGATTTGACTTGATTCCACGTAATTAAAAACACGCGAAACTCTTCTAACCCGGCCAAGTGCGACAAATTAGTCGCGCGAAATTATCCACTTTTACAGTACATTGTAAATGTTCAATTCTCAAAATAAGTTAACAAATGAATTACAAGTGTATTCTCAAAGTTTTCATGGGGAGTTGTACTGTATGCCTAGTGGTTTTTAGTGCTTCACACAAATTCTTTCTTGGATGAATGTGGTCCTGCAAAAGGACCTACTCAGTCGACGTTTTGACCAATGTGGTCTGGTCTTTACCCTCAAGGTCTTTGATGGACAAGTACACTAGCTCTTTCCGGGTCCACATTCACCCAAGGGAGAATTATTGGGTGCACCAGAAACCAACTGAGCTAACTGTGTCATCGATGATCAATTTGGCTAATATGTAGTGCATACATTGTTTATCTGGCTTGTTTTCAACTTTGTTGACAATTTCATGTCTAAACTGAAAATGCATTGGAATTATTGCAAATCCATCCATTTTTGATTGTCTGCAGGCATGCCGAGAAAAGGACGGAAGCATCTATAACTTAGAAGATGTCCAGATGGTGCGGCTCTGCGGGGTGCACCTCAGGGATGTTGGAGCCACTGGAGAGTGCCGCAACCTGAGAGTGTGCAACCTGGCTTCAAACTACATAAAGAGCTTTGAGGGGCTGGCTGCATGCAGGCGTCTGGTCAAACTGGATCTCCATGGCAACCAGGTTTGTACTTCTCTTAAAAGTGTCCAAAGACATAAAATGTCACAGCATTTATCATAATTTTTTTTTTTCTTCAAAGAACTCATTTATTGAAATTGGTGAAGTAACATGTGTAAATTAGTCAAAATGATTCTCAGGGCACTATAAGGAGAAGTATATTTACTTCCAACTCGTGTTACCTTTTTATCACATTCTACAATTGAAGAAACACTTGTAGATATTTTTGTGTTCTTTTCTTGTCTTGTAGGCTGTTTTTGTTGTTGTTTTTTAACATCTTGTTATCCCTTTATTCTGGTTTTAGATCAACCAGCTCCCAGATGAGAAATTCTGGTCAGGGATGAGAGAGCTGCGAATGTTGTATCTCCATAACAACAGCATCAGTCGGCTGGACTACTTGCAGGCCATGGGGGCAGCATCCAACCTTCAGGTCCTGACACTGTACGACACCCCGATCAGTCTGAAGATGACCTACAGGCATCACGTTGTCAACAGGTAAACTGAGATGGAAACCCCTTGCAAGGCATTATTCATCAAATCCGTCCAAAAATCCCGATGGAATCCCATTTTCTTTGCTCATTTTTCCACCAATAAATAATATTCATTTCTGGTCAGCTGTTCTGTTTGCGTTTGTTACATACTCAAAAAACTGCATCACTTTGGTGATCCCTCGCATTTATCCCCAAGTTGAATTATCCTTCGAGTATATGCCAGGTTTAAGTGTGTACATGTGTGTCACACACAAACACACTGTTATAGCTTCTGACCATTCGCGCATTGAGAATTTAGGGTTTCTGGGACGAACACTGAACTAGGGCTTTCTATATAGCTTAGTCGGTAGAGCACCGGGCTAGCATCCGGATGTCTCGGGTTCGAATCCCGATGGAATCCCATTTTCTTTGCTCATTTTTCCACCAAAAATAATAATGATAATAGTAATTAAAAGAAATGAACACTACACAGCACTTCCCTGAGTGCAATAAGTGTCTGACCAACAACAAACCATCATCACCCGTGAACCCAGAAGGGCATTAATGTGGTCCTATATCCAAGAAATTAACAACCTTTACTGCTCATTAGTGGCCGGCTTTTCATTGATGGGAGTCACCTAATGTTAGATTGAGGTGAGTCAACTTTGCAAGGTTGTGGCCCAGTTGATGTGTTTCCATCCTTCAAACAAGCGATTTTTTAAGTTTGTTTTGTGCAATTGGAGTAATCAAGGGTTCACCTAAACTCACATTTAGGTGTGTGGCAGTCAAATAACTCAGTGAATTTCATGAACGATTTTGAAATGTGAAGAAGGTAACGTACTCATTGCAATGCAGAGAGATTATATGATCACACATTTAAAAATCTGAATGTCATCTTTTGTGTTGTTATGTTCATGCAGTATATGGTCACTGAAGGCACTAGACAACCATGTCATCTCAGATGAGGAAATCATTGAGGATGCCTTCTTTGGAGGTCACTTCAGCATGCTCCACGCGTCCTTCCATATGAATCTCGTCACACCTGACAAAAAGGTAGGCACTTTTCTTATTTGTTTTGAGAATATTCTGTAACAAAAATTCATTTCTCATTTCATACAAAAAATAATGTTGCAGAATAAGATTCAAATTACTTGAGTATTTTATGTTTCTATTTGGTTCTATAGAAAACTTGAAATGTTACCACTTTGTTTTTATTTGGTTCTGTAGAAAACATGATATGTTTACAACTTTGGTTTTTTTTTTGTCTGCAAAATATTTTGCATTTTCTGCTGGAAACAAATGAAAATTTGTACGTTTTTCCTGATTTTGTAAATTATTGAATGAAGTAAAGAATGTAGATCAATACATGTCTGTGAATACCTCAGGATGTTTATCTCATAGCATGTGGAATCAAGGTCACATTATCTATGTTAAAAATTGAAAATGTCCCATTGAAGACCATACTGGTAGTATCAACCCCAGTGTAACAGAATGGCTTCTTTCACTTTTTCGTCCCAAGTGATGTTACCCCATACTAATGATACAATCTCTTTGGCTGTATAGATCTGCAGCTATTTCTTCTGCTATGATATTATGTTGTTATTATCATAATCTTTTATTGCTGAGGATAAAGGGCCAGTCGTAGTGTGGCAAAGATGCTTTTCCTGGAACATTTTCAGTGATCTTCCTGATGTATCAATCCTTTCCACACCATCATCTTCTTCTGGGGTTTTTTTTCATACTCATTACGTGCCATATTTGCATGCCCAACTCAGTCAGTGGTGTGCCAAGTTCGTATATTCTGCTGAAACTTACAAACCTGCCAAAACTGATTGATAAATTGCCAAATGACACATTACAATGAAAGCATTTCTCACGATTCCCGTCACATGTTGCTTGCTTGGAATTTACGTGGGGATGGAATATTAGGCAATGCCCCATACTGGATTGGCGAGTAGATTTTGCGATTAAATTCCAAGTTTCTGTCACTGTTTTGTGTGCAAAAGTCATGGCTGTACAATAAATGTCGCTACCTGTCATTGAAAAAACAAACAAACAAAAAACCATTGATTTGTCATACAAGTTTACGTCAAAGCAAAGCTTGGCATTTTCTCTATAACTTCACTCAATCATGTTCAGGGTAACAAATATCTATAAAAGTTATGTAGATTTGACAGAGAGAATGTTTCCAGAGGGCTTGACTATGTTGCATTGCATGTTGCATTGTTGGATTTTAATCGCAGTCTGGCACGCAGGGGGTTTACACCATGGCACATAAAGTGTTAAATGATATACCCCTGTGTAATTGTGTACATTCTCATTTTATTTAGAACAGTGGGTCAGACTTAAGGTTTTGATTTTATTTGTGTGTGCATATGTGTGTATTCCTTGGATTTCCTTTACAGGGCAACTCCCTTGATGAAGAGCTGGCCCAGGTGCGGTCGGTGCTCCAGAAAGTCTCCCGCATCCAGGCCAAGCATTCTCCGGTCCTCATCATCCAGCGCTTCATCAGGGGATGGGTGACGCGCAGGAGGTTCCGAATCATGGCACGGACCAAGATCTGGTGAGTCCACGGATCTCCAGTTGCTTGTGAAATATACTGATTTTCTTGACCAGGGGACGCTTTCCTGAATGAATACATTAACCCCATCCCCCCCCCCCCCCCCGATGTTTCGTGTGACTTTTGAGACCAAATTTGTTGCTCCCGGGCATACCGTTTTGAAGCCACATCCCTTTGAAAAAAATTCGTCGACCCCAAAACCACGACTGAGATCTGAAGTGGGGGGGGGGGGGGGGGGGGACAAAAAGTCCCAGAACCAAAGTCATAATAATAATAATGATAATGATAGTAATACAATATTTCTATACAGCGCAATTCAACAGAGAAATAGCTTATCAGAGTGCTTTACAAACAAAAAGTATAGAACATTTTTGCATATAAATAACAGTTACAGTGTATTTTTGGAATGCGTTGTGTACTTGTGGGCTTGTGAATTTAGGGATCCTATATTGCTTGTAATTGGTGTGTGTGTGTGTGTGTGTGTGTTTTATTTAAAGACTCCGTCTGTGTATCTCTATCCATTGGTACAGGTAGAGTGAAGTAACTTTGAAATAAAAATGACCGATGGGATGAGATTCCACTCCCCAAGAAAAGGTTGTACCTGACAAACATGGATGACATACAAACCACATATCTGTAGAGATTTTAACAGCTCTTGCAACAGTTTATTGAGGCCTTTTACAATATTATTATAGATGCAGGTCAGCCGTCCAACACAGCCTAATTACAGGAGCCGACATACCATACGAAGGGCATTGCTCTATGATAATAAAAATATAGTCACATATAATTGTAAGTTGTTTGTTTTTATAGAAAGGATGTCCTTGATAAAGAAGTATGGAGAAAATGATAGAAAAAAAAAAGGTTATGTGAGTCTATAAAATGTGCAGATGGACATGTATATTCACATATAAATGGCTTCCTTAATTCTTCGTTGACAGCTCAAGTGAAAAAAACAAATCAAGCTTGAACACTGCCCAAAGTGCTCTTCTGAAGTTTCAGTATGTCCCCAGAATGACCACAGATGCAGATTCAGTTGTGATTCAAAAGACCTTTCATGTAGAAGACTATAGTAGATACATTTTTTTTTTCTTAAACTGAGATAGAGTGTTGACAACTTCTTTAGTTACAAAAATAAGCAAGTATGTAGTAATCTATATATAACACAAGAAGAAAAATGTAATTAGCATCCACCCATCACACAACAATATTTGCTTGATCGTATGCAGGGCAGTGGTAACGATCCAGCGCTTCTGGCGTGATTGCAAGGGCCTTGAGTGGAAGCCGGCTCCAAAGGATGCTGGGATCGTGGCTCCGCCGTCCACGGCAGTCCTGACAACTGTGGCTCGCAAGCTCTCGGCATCCCCTCCCCAGACCCTGAAGACGAGTTCCCCGGGAGCGGCAATGAGCGCCTCCGTCACGGAGGGGTCCAGCACGGGGATGGACTACGACACGTACTTAAAGAACCGGAGACCTGGCTCCAAATCACCAAGTCTGGTGTCAGCGATGGCCATTGGGCGACCCCACCCTTTGGCAGAGGACGTTCAGGATGCAAGACTGGTCGAGGAACATGTATGTTTTATTTTCCAGTGAAGAGTGATTATTGAAGACTCATACACCCACTTCCCACAAAAGAGTTAATGTGTGCATGCACTGTACATGTATATCTATTAAGAAGATATAAATTCTAATGTCCTGTTTAACCCAAGTTTTAATGGAATGTAGACATATGTCGTAATATATATTTTATTGTTTTATTGTTAGCTTGATAGTCTGTTTGTAGCAGCATTGGAGGTGAACTCTTTGACTCCATAAACATTGCTCCAAACAAGCAATAAACTATATAGTTGCGAACACATGAAAGCAAAGTAGATTGCAATTTCCTTCAGGTTAAACTGTAGTGCGGATCTGAGATTGCATATAACCGTTTTCTTTTGTGTTTAGCGAGTATTTACTTGTGTGGAAATCTAGCTTGTAATTAAGATTCCTTCACAGGCTCATATCCTGGCTAAGTGTGTTCTCTCTTTGTTCTCTATCTGATCCTCACCACAGGAAACTTCTGGTTCTCCAACAAGAGCAGGGACTGGCACCCGGAGACAGACCACTTTTTTTGTCAAGTTGCTTCCCTCGGACGACGAATTGCCCTATGAAGATATCTTGCCAGAAAACGCAAGACCAGGACTTTTCCGCAGCATGGGTCAGGACTTCAAGAAGCCTTCGAGGCCGAAAAAGGTTAAAAAAGCAAAGAAGAAACATAGAACAGTCGGCTCGATGCTGGGCACCCTGTCGGATGGTGAACTGCAGCGGGATCGGTCATCGGATGAAAACTCTGAGGACGAGGAGCTGTCCACCGTCAAGTTTCGACTCATGGGCTTGGTCCCAGCCTCTCACAAACTTGACCCCCTCCAGGATCTGCTGATATCTCGCCGAGAGGCTGGTAATGACGTCAGGACGGGGTTTCAGAAGTACTACACCCGGAAGGCGGCAACTGCCAAGCCCGTCCAGAAGCCTGTGCATAAAAAGCCGATGAACGCGGACCAAAAACTGTTTGCCAGGGCCCAGGGCACAATGGGTCTGTCCTGTCTGAAGGCAGTGCTGCAGGCCTATCGTGATAGGGAGAGCTCAGATGTGCAAGGGCTGAAGCGGGACAAGGTTGCGGCTATGCGGGAGCAGCGCGCTGAGGGCAAGTTGAGGGCCAAGAACTTTCTGGACGAGAAGCGCCTTGCGGCGCTGCGCAAACGCGATCGGGAGATCAGCAAGATAAGCAGCGAGTACGAGAAACACGCCAGCAGGGAAGTGGAAGACATGGAGAGGCGCCGAGACGTCCGCACCAAGATGGTGGAGATGTCGAATCGCTCCCGCAAGGAGAATGATTTCAGCCACGACTTCAGTAGTCAGCACACGTCCATATCGAATGCCCTCTTGCGCCACGACAGACAAGCCCGCAACGAGAAGCTCAGCGTCAACAAGGTGGACCTCGTGCAGACGGAGCGCGAGCACGAGACGTCCCAGCGTAACCTGGTGAAGCGTTACCTCGAGCACAGGCAACTGATGCGCCAAGCGCAGGTCGCCGTGGAAAAAGCCGCCCTCGACACGCGCATGATACAGGAGGCCAACGACCGGCTGATGGAAGCGCGGGAAAACATCTCGAGGCAGAAGGAAAAGGCCAAGCAACTCCGCGCCTTCTACCCGCTGCCAAAATGTGCCACTCACCCCGTCCTTCCCCCGGTGAAACGCGAAGGCAAGCCTGATCAATGGAACACACTTATCTCCATGTACGAAGGGAGAATAGGAAACCATCCTGCAATGATAGGAAGTACCTGATACTTAGTCTCGAGGCTGTTGTAGCTTATTATTAATAGAAATCGTGTGTAGCAAAATGTGCGCTCTTACGTCACCAGGAAAACTGATGACCTAAATGCTCTCAGGAAAATAAGTGTTTGCTCATATGCCATTTGTTAAAAAACAACAGCAACTATAAAATCTTAATAGAAAATTATGAAGTAAGCAACTCTATACGAGAATATTTTCTCATGCTCATGTTACCACAAACATATGTATGATATATTGCTTTCTTGGCCGTTCCACCACGGTAGTTGTGAATTTTGAATTTGCCTTCCGTGTCTAGATTACTTGTGTATCTTGCGTTTGATACAAATATCGATATATAATAGATATGTATGATATATGCATTGGCGGGTGAGCTGGTTTAAACAAATTACATTTTATAAGTTGCCATAGCGTGTATGCCTGATTATGAATGTGGTGAATTGGAATCCATTCATTCGTGGCATTGAAGATCATGTACATCAATTATGTGGAAACCCAGTACTGTATTTCAAATGTGCCTTTTGGTTTTTATTTTCATTATACTGTTGATAAGAATTAACTTCGTCAGGATATGTTTGTAAGTCTGTAACCTTGTGCAACGCGTGTACATGTGTATTGTGTATAAATGTATTTCAGGATTGCTTCCATTTACTGGCTGAATAAACTTAGGTTCATGAGAACCACTGATGTACATTAGGTTTCATCACGTGATGACAAACGCTTAGGATACATTTTCAATACATGAATATGTGGACATGTAAAATCATATTGCACAAATTACTGAAAAAAATGACAGCAAAAACATTGAGAGTAACAAGGAGGGATATTCAAGTGTACTATACATGCATACACTATGCTAAAATATTACTCGAACGATTTCTTACGATATCAACGTGAAATGCATCTGTGCCTTAACTGTATAAGTCATCCAGTGTGCGTGTGCCGTGCTTCACCAAGAGAACTTCAGTTTGTCCTGTATTACTTGACTGTGGAATGCCAGCAACAGTGATACAGTGTATCATACAGTGTATCTTACTGAGGCGAGGTTTATTAGGTGACCGTAAACGAATTAGTTTTTATTTTTAAACAAATGTATTTTCATGTGTTTAAATACAGCTGTATTTTAGGGGATGAGTGTTTAGCCTTTATCATGTGTTTGTTCGTGAAGGGGAAACTTTTTTTTTTTTTTTTTCTTAATCAGCTTCATAGTGCTGATGGCTGACGCATGAGTATGGAGTATGGACCATATTTTCGTTTTATACGCTTTTTGAATGTGCAATATTTTCAGAAATGTACAGTTTGTGGTCATTGCATTGAGAGTGCTGGTGAGTGATTTTTTATTTTATTTTTTTTAACAAAGTTTTCTATGCATAATGAAAATAAAGAAAACATATGTAAACTGCATTGCTGCTTTTCCCTGATCATAATTTCTTGATGAGTTGCAAAGCTTTAACATATGCGCCCGTTGAGGACAGTTTGATTTTGCTAAAACACGCATTTCTCTTAGACACCTGCCTGAGTATACTCGGGACTCGTCCTGAACGGGTATTATGAGGCAAGTATAATTTCTTAGTCAGGTGCAATGTTTGACAATAAGTGGAATTCATATCTGCCATTTCATTACTCTTTCAATAATTGATTGCTACAAAAACAAACAAACAAACAAACAAACAAACAAACAAACACGACACTACTCTGACCACCTTGATACGCGTTGCATGTGCTTATATACTTATTGAATACCTGAACAAATCAAATTATAACTGAATAACACCGACGATAAATTATTCCATTTAGTATACAATGACTAACGCTAATACGAGACCAGGGCAATCTATCAATGCCATATATGGGACTACAGGGTATCATTAATGTACAGTGATGACAAGATTGAATGGCAGTCAAGGAAATAGCTTGAAGTCGTCTGAGATGTGTATTTAGGTTTGGCTTTATAGACGTCCAGAGAATTTGATGTTAAACATGATAGTGGCGCGTTGTCCCGAAGTTTAGGCCTGTTGTATTCTATGCCCCGTTTCTTTTTTTCTTTTTTTTTTTTTCTATGCTATGCAATCGTGCTGTAACCACCACTGTACTGATACTTCTATGATTACTGCAAATACAACATTAACGCTGTAACGCACTAACATATTGCTTTCAATCTTAGTATCATAGCGTAATTATTGCTCTGAATGCCATAATTAATATGTAATAGTAGCATCAATAGTAACAGCAGAATAAAACGATATATACATTAGATATAATAATTGATACATTGATTTATTCAGAATTTCGCACACACAGTTCTTATTCTTCACATTTCTGGCCGTGTGCAGATTGATTCAGCTTTCATCACAAAGAACCGATAGCCTATGCTGCATTCACCATCAGAAAATATAGTAATGTTGCGCGGGTTATATCGAACAATGTGGGAATACTCAAACAGGAGACTGCGAGTTCGGACCCATACCTGACGTGGAATATCCATAGACAAGATGTATATTAATTACTCACAATGTTCTTTATGCTGAACGTAATAATGTCTGTCTGAGTGTGCCATGCATGTGTGATAGGAGCAATGGAACCAGCCTTTTGAAAGTGCACGGGAGATGCTACACCGGTGTCAGGGACCATTGTCATATCAAAATTTGCAACACATTTTCCAACGCACATTTTGTAGTCATATTTTAACTTCATCAGAGAAAACTGAGTACAGATATTTAACCAACTAATTACCATTATTGACTGAATGAAAGACTATCCTTTGTAGACTATTAAGCTTTTTCAAACGCAATTGCTCCATAAAATAGTTTTAACCATTTTGATAAGTAGGCCTACTTACGCATCATATCTTTTATTCGAATGAAAGTCATCAAGATTAAAATTTAATGAGCACGTTCTTACTTAAACCGCTCTTTACTGCGCTCCTTCCAACATGTCCAATCACAAATGCATACACTGTACATAGCTCTTAAAAGTGATTTAATCACATAAAAAATAATAATCAGCAACGTCAGCGTCACAGTAAATATAGCTATCATGACATCTAGTAAGTAGTATTGATACCAGGGTAGGTTGTTTGCGGGCGTCCTCATGTACTCTCCGCCATGTTTAATCACATGTTCTGTCCAGAACGCCGCTCTCTGCAGTGGCGACATTGGGCGATGGTGAAATATGGCCGATTGACGTTTTGCTGACTCTTTGAACCTGACAAAAAACAACAAAACAAAAGAAAGCAGAAATTAACAGGTTGTCAAGAGTGGTATTTAGTTCAGACGCGCCTTTGAGGAATATGCCCAATATGCTATACAATGTATAAAACTTATTTTTTAAAGTGTACACGCTGCATTTTTACAAGTGTCAGTCATCATTGTTTTGCATACGAAGGCAATGACGAAGCAGAAGCTACCTTCTTTTGCATTTACAACGTGTGATAATAATCATACTCACTACCAGCGCATTTCAATCTTACTTGACTGTTGCTGTGCAGTGTAGGTCAGAATTCTACTTTCTACTTCTTTATCTGTCTTCCATAAGTACAAGGTCCCAGAGAGGGAGAGAGAGAGAAATATATATATATATATATATATATATATATATATATATATATATATATATATATATATATATATTTGGTTAACATTTAAACTTCCCCGAATAATAATTGGTAACAGTTGAAAGCTGATCACGACTGTCTTCACACAGGCATACTTTTTGTCGTATATGACAGCATGCAGCGCGTTAAATATCTTCTCTGCACTGAGCGCGTTGAAGTCGAGGGCGACACCCATTTCTCGGGAGACGATGCGCTGTGCGACATCGGGCTGGTCGACGAAAATTGGCGTGACCACGACCGGCACTCCGTGGTACAGGGCCTCGTAGCAACCCGCGTTCCCGCCATGGTAGAGAAAGACCCGCGTCTTGTTATGACCTGCACATATTTATCGACAACAATAAGCAAGGATAAGAGACAAAATGAACCCTCTCAGAATCTTAAAGTGAGCAACTGAACAAAAATCGTTTAGTCTCATGACCAGTCGTGACGACACGTCAGCCGGTCTTGGGTTGTGATCTTCGTGGGATGAATTCCCTTTTCAGCAAACGAGAAATAGCTATATGAACCCAGGTCAGCATACTTCAAAGTACAATTTCATTCCAAAGTCACTTCAGGACCAGAAAGTATGGCTCTCTTGAAAATTGTTCTTACTGACTAGCACAGATACTAATAGATGTATAAATTAATAAAACATTGTGTTGGGATGTTCCTCACGAGTTTCAGGCATTCCATTACAATCTGAATTGTACATTTTCAATAACTTAACTGTGACAACAAACACAAGGAAACCATGACATGCATGAACAGACCTGAAGCACGAACTTGTATATCATCTGTGAAATTCGGGACTTATGGTTCTTGGGAGAGTATGAGATGGAGAGAGAGAAGGAGAAAAGTTTCGTTGTTCTCCTACAGACATAAGTACCCTCTGATGGGAGGGTTGTGGGAGCAAAACTATTTCCCCCTCTACGCACCCAACAAATCATTCTGTGGGATCCACTCCATAGTCAGTATGTTGCCATTGTCCGCGATCTCCCGGGGAGGCTCTCCTCGCCAGTGCCACGCCACCCTCTGGGGAAGCCTGGCGAAGGCGTCGACGAACATCGAGACAAGTTCCTCCCGGAAGTGCGTGACGAACGTGCCGAAGCTGAAGACGATCACTCCGTGTTCGCCCGAACCCTCGACGAACGCTTCGAGTTCCTGTCGTACGGACGAACGAAGAATTATTACACTAGTCTTCATACTGTATATCAGGCATATGCAGTGGACTCCCGTTATAACGAAATTCTCGCGACCGGCAGTTTTTTGTTTTTTTTTCGTCATATCGAAATTTCATTATAACCAGAAAAATAAACAAACAAACAAACAACAATAAAAACATAGAGCGGATAATGGTGCAGCCTGAATGTTGTAACCGGAATTTCGTTATAATAGTGCTCGTTATAAAGGGAGTGCACTGTACACACATGCATTACTACAAGGTTAAGGTATATCAAGAGAGGTATAGAAAGCTACGGACGGGACGCCGTGAAATTGATGTGTGCAGAGTAGGACCGATATTTGACCAAAACTCAAGTCATGCTTGCGCAGCATGCAAGGCGACTAACTTTTAGGAAAATACTTTTTGAAGTGTGTCAGCGCACATAATAACCGGACGAATATAGCAACCGAAATCACCATCGCTATCCGTATTACCAGCGAGCTGCATTGTGTTGATGATGCTATAGATCGAACTTTAAGGGTATCATACAACCTAACTTTCACATCACACGTAAATCGTAAATGTTGATTTTTGTATTTTTCTCTTTCTGTTGTTATTTCTCTACAGGTTTTTCTTCTCCTTTGTCTAATGCAGAATCTATGTCATGTGTAAAATGATTATGATACGCACATGCATATCGAAGTACGCATACACACTGTCTTGTCCATCTTCTTATTTCAGTAGTGGCCTGAGGTGGAGTTTTCATCTTAAATTCAGAGTTCATTTCTTGATAAACAGTCCTTAAAAACTCCCTGCTATAGAAGAAGGTTCTCCAAAAAGGCGGGTTTGGTAAATGTACTTGCATTTACATTTATAATTGTGCAACGTTATGAAGCTGTCGAGTCAGGTGAAAGAAGATAGCACTTACTGGACTTAATGGCTTTGCAGGTGACGTGGACAGACCGCCAACTGGTATGACTTTGGGCGTGATTGCCGCAGGAAACTCGAGGCTAAAGTCCATGTTGACGAGGTAAAGGTCGGCCCTGTCGTATCGTTCCCGCAGTGTCATTCCTGGGAAGAAGTTACGCTCCCTTTTGTACTTTTCGTAGATCGGCATCATCAGAGCTGACGAGGTGGTGAACTGGTTATAAAAGACATTCTGCACACGTTCTGTATATAGTACAATCACATGAAGCGGAATAGATCGAATTGACTCCCGTATTTCTAACGATGCTTGATATAATTATCATCGTCTGTTCGTGATATGCATATCCATCAATCGATCATTCAATCGATCGGCGGTCAAATATAAGAAAGCATCACAACTTTACACGCTATACACTCGTATCATTATCTTTTAGTGATCATTATTAGATCACTGTCACATAAGGGAATAGGATAAGGTTATACAGAAAACTACAATAATTATACGTCAAGTCAAACCAGGAGTTTCCTCTGGTCGTATATGTTGGTGCAGGAGGAGTTTAATTAGAGGGATGACATAATTCATTATATTGTCTCTCTGGACACAATTGCCACTGGTGGAAAGTGGAGGCATGTAAGTATTCTTGAAACGGTTGTGTGTCCACCTGAATGATTTAGCGAGTGTGACAGATCCTTATATCCAGGAGTGATGGGGGTGATGGTGATAACAGTGATTAAGATGATATCGATAACAATAACGATAATTGACATCCTTACAAATTATGCATTGTTTCTCTCATTGCTACATTCACAATCGTACATATTATAAATGTTTAATACAAAGTATCATTTTGTGCTTTACTTTATGACTCGTAGCTACATCTCACGGACTGTTAAACTGATATGATTTTTTTTTAATGGATACTACATTTTATGGTGTACATTATCTTTTGTTAGATGCAAGTAAAGTAGTATCAAATTGAATAATAATGCTAATACTGATACAATGAATCAGAGTCGTGCACATGCTCCACTATAAATCAAAGAACGACGAAGAGAGTAGTGGAATATTTGTTTGATTTAACCGTTGTTTTCTTCATACAACACACACACACACACACACACACACACACACACACACACACACACACACATATATATATATATATATATATATATATATATATATATATATACTATTTGTTAGTACCTTTAAAACTCATCCGACTCGGAAGACCGGAACCAATTGCCGGTGTCACGGCGAGAAGGTTCGGCGATCCCGCGATGATGCTTCCGTAGTCGGCACCCCACATCGTAGCGGAAACCAAAATCAGTCTTCTGGCTCCGATGAGATCGCCAAGGAGCACCGCACATCCGAACAACCTCTCTGCGATCACGGCATCGTATTGGACATCGGCCAGTCGCCCGACCAGGGCCTGGTCCCCGAGTAGAGCGTCGCAGTCGCTGAACTCGTTCCTCTCCAGGTTCACTTCAGGGGGTCGGTTGAGGAGGAATTCCCGAAGGAAGTGGCCAGTCATTGATGCTTTCCCGATCCACTCGAAGGTGGCGTAAACCTGATCAACTGGCCTCGAGTGATTGAACACTGCGAAGTTGAAGAGATTGCGGTACTTTGGATCCTTGGATCGTGAAAGGTACGCGTTGCTGATTAGTGCAGTGACGTTGTGCCCCCGGTTCACGAGCTCCTCGCCTAGCCGGGCGCAGGTAGTGAACACGCTGCCTACACCCAGGCCGCAGTAGAACAAGATGTTCGCTCCTTCCACCCCGAGAATGTCAGGTCCCAGCAGCAATAAGAGGAAGGAAGTCCAAATGAACACTGCTCTGGATACTATTTGCATCTTGATATTGTGCAAATGGTATTGCTCGCACTATGTATTTGTTGTAACCACACAGCTTTCATATCACGCGAGAGCAGCTATATGACAGCACGGGATATTCGAACTTGTTCACTCGAAGCTCACCGGGAGTTACATTGTATACAGTAACATCCAAGCCAATGAAATAATTGTTGTTTCCAGTCTTACTACAACATCACTTTTAGATTTCCTGAAGACTTGGAGGTAATTAAGCGTCATTCTACCGAGATGCTATACAGGCAAAAGAGCCGCACGTTGACTTGGAAAATCACGACTGTACAATAACGGCTATAGATTCCACGAGCACTGTAGAGCCATGATATTGTTTCCCTTTATAACCATATACGAGACTGGAAATCACATAGCTATCTATATCAATAGCATGGGTCGCTTACTCTAGCGGGATATGACCTTTGGTCGCGCTTGAACTTGGACGAAGTTTTAATTGAGCTTGCTTGTGGACATTTCTCACACATGAGGCTCGTCTCTTCTGCTCCCGTGTAGTGCTCTTATAGTCGGATATGGTACGAATACGACACTGCATGCATCAAGATATTGTACATTATATCCTTCATATATCATAATTAATGAATTGCTGTTTTAGTCATTGGTATACATAATGTCATGACCAAAAATAACATCGCTATAATTTGTGTTGAAGACAAAATGCCTATATACAGGAAGAATGTGCTATCCGTAATGTTCGTGGTATAGAAGGGTTTATACAGGGTGGCCCAGAAAGAACGGAGGACACAAGATCTTAAATTTCAGCAACATTGCTGAAACAAGTCATTCTTTTTCCAATTGAATGACTCCAAGTTCTTTGATTTTGGTTAATGCGTCATGATTTTAGGACCATTTTGCCAACCCTTGCAATTTTCAAAATGTGATCATTTTGCACTCTCAGAGATACCGAATATGGCAAGCCGAATTCTCGCTGGTTTCGATGATGTTACTGACAGAATCTTTGCTTGTTTGTCTGTTGTTTATTTGTTTTTGTGATCGTACTCTAGTAACCCGAAGAAATATTTATATGATTAGATATTATTTTGGCCACATGCAGATAAAGTGATGATCAGAGTATTTTCAATCAAAATAAAGAACATACTCTGATAATACATATACCTGCAGGCCTGACAATTATGTTGTTTGGAAAGTTGTACATGAAAACCCATTTGAATGTAACATGTATGCTTGTACTTGTTGAGATAATTTAATCTTCACGAAGCTAGGTGAAAGAACCGGTAAGAATGTCAAGTATCGTAGGTCTAGTGTTATTTCACTTGTTACTTTAACCGTGATATCGCAGGATAGGTGAAATGCAAAGTTGATGTAGTTGAAGTCACTAAGTGGGCGTGACAATCACTGTTTTTCAGTAATGCACATGCAACACCATGTGAGGCAGTATTTTGTACATTAACTTTATGAAACGGATCTTCAGCCACGCAACACCGTAATAGGCTTATGTAAGTTAGTACACAAGTATGTAAGATTACGTATCTGTAGGAATGTTATACGTCGATCCTGGGCTATGTCGTATGTCGTTCTGTTACTTCACAGAATCGATGGCATGCAAATATCATGTACTTGAATTTACTCAAGGAGCGAGGCAATTACTGCGTTTTATTTTCTAATGATTTCCTTTAGCGTCATGAAAAAAGATGGCCGTGACTTGCCAGATATTCATGTAAAGACACTTGACATTGTTGAAAATGAAGAAATTAATACAGGAATAGCGATATGTGGTTAAAAAAATAAGAGAGGCTGAGAGGAATAAATTACAAATAAAGAGAGAAAGTTAATATGAGATGAATAAGACTAATCTGGAACAGCATAGTGTGTGCCGATTAGTATAAGTCGCTGATATTTTGCTGCACGGAAGCTATTCCCGGGCTTTCAATGCGTAAAAAACAATTTTCACTGTAATAGTGTGTGAAGGACTTCTTTGTCGTGTTCTTGGAAATTATGGTTAACAAATCATCTTGTAATGTAAACATAAGTTTATGAATAAAAAAAAAACAAAGATGAAGGGATTACATAATTAAATGATATGTGGTTGGAACCCTGACACGCATTTAAAGAGCTGAAGTCACTATTGTATAATGAAAATATGGTTTGTGCGCAGGCGCAACGAACAGGCGTGTTGTCTCTGTAGATTTCCAGTAGGCCAATGTGACATCAAGTTCAGGAGCTGTTAGCACTTACGTAAGGTCATTTGTGTCGGAAGGAGAGGGAGCTGTTGGCAAGTGAAAACAACACATGGAATACCCTGCTTCACAGCACAGGGATAGAAATAGTATAGGGTAAGAAGGACAGAAAAGAGTGAGTTTTCAGTGACTAAACGGTCGTTCGCTGTTCGCCTTGTGTCGATGGAGGCTAATGGGGATCCAAGTCTTAGACATTTAGAAAGCATTGCAGTGTTAATTTAGGGATGAAGGGTCAAAGTATTGTATTTTTCAACAATAATTTTCAACATATTCTTCTCTAGGCGTGATAGCAGGAACGGCAGCGCACTGAATATCTAAAGCTTTTAAAGGGGCGTGAAAAGACCAAGTCAGATGGTGTATAAAGGAGAAGTGTACATGCCTATATCTCCGCAGTGCAGTTATGTTTGTTGTTGTTTTTCTGCACACTTTTTGCCCTACCACGCTTTTAGCAAAAAAAGATGCAACACGACATCTGTAAACTCCTGTGACAATTGCTCATGTGTTATTTTCTCCAAGGACTTAGGATTAGGCGTAGGGCTGTGATAGCGTTTTAGGTTTAGTTTGATGTGAGGATTAGAATTAGGGTTAGGGTTATGTTTGAGGAAAGAATTTGTGTTTGTCTCAGCTCGCAGATATTTTATGGGAAGCAATTGTCGCAGGAGCAAATGTCATGGACCCCCTCCCCTCAAAAAATGATAGATCGTAAATAAACTCCTAAATCATTTCGTAACTTATTTCCGCGCTTCTGATTGGCTACATTCTTGTAACCCTTTTTATAGTTCTGTTTGTTATCTCTAAACAGGTTTTTTTCGTTGTTGTTGATAATGATTTTCTTGTTCTTCTTGAAAAGACTTATAGACATCACGAGAGATCCCAGAAGCGACACGGTCGTGCACTATTCTTTATATTTATGAAGCATGAAGAGTTTTACCTTTACCCAAAAAAAAAATAAAACTAGATACTGCCTTGAAATGAAAAAAAAAGAAGAAAACATTGTATGCGTTTATGAATAAGACACTGCCAGTTAAAATATCTGTGTATATGCAGGGCTCCACACTAACTTTTATTTTTGGTGGCCCAAAGGCAAACATCCGACTTTTTTTGGTGGCCAGATTAGGCCACCAAATTCTTCATTTCTGAAATTTTGGTGGCCCGACTTGCGTTTTTGGTGGCCCCGGGCCACCGGGCCACCGTTAGTGTCGAGCCCTGGTATATGAGACCCTTGCGTTGGCACCAGAATTAATATCTAAAAGTGGTGTGAGAAGGAGAATTTGAACCTTTTAAACATTGAGCCATTTATAAACTTAGTCCTCCCCCCCCAAAAAAAAACACAAAAACAAAACAAACAAACAAACCATACGTTTTCAAGAAGACAAGAATAAACAATGAAGCAAGTCTTATTGATTGATTGATTGATTTTATTTCCGCAAAATAAAAATATGTACATCACTTCTTGTTGAATAATACAAAGAAATTATCACAAAAATACATGAAACTGCGGCTGGATAGCCCTACTCAGCTCCGCCCTCATGGTGGAGCTGTTCTACCGAGGGGTCCAGAAGAAAACACACTCGGTATATCTGAAATTAACATGCGAACTTGTATCAACAAAAAACTACACTACACAGAATTGAAATAACATCCACTATTACCCTACAGTTATACAAACACTATTACCATGATGTCAATAAGCCAAATCAATGAATTTAACAAATATATACATCTACTGCAAAAACTACAACCTTGTGGGTCCTTTCGCCCAATATGATGGAAAAAAGTTGTTAGTGGCAACCTTTCATGAATGAATTATGATTAGAAAGTGCGTATATGTTTGCAACTAAATAGCGTGGCTGGGCAAATTTTCTCAAATCGATTTTCACATTGTATTAATTCAACCAAGGACAATTTTAAGTCACTTTCCGAAGTAAGCATTAATTTTGTCTTGTTTCTTTTGGACACAACGTTATCTTATTCATGAATACCTTTTTAAGTACTTTCACAGGCTTTTACTTAAAAAAAGAAAAAAAAGATATGAATTCACATATACAGTATCTGCCAACTTCAAGATGATTGCCAGGGAGCTGAATGAATGAATCGTATAGACTATAGAGCAACAAAAGCTCTGCCACGACCCTCTGGCAGAGCAGTTGCAATTCTGAAGAGGCTATACCATGGATGAAAATGACCGTGTTGCTATTACAACGTCAAATGTATGTTGCCTATATGCAGAATTTAAATAAGCTACCTCTTTCCCGAGACAAGAATCAATAGCACATACTTAATCAAATTATTTTCTGTATAATTCAAGTTATATATATATATATATATATATATATATATATATATATATATATATATATATATATATAATAAGTAACAAAACTGGAACAAAGTTCATGCTGTATCACCAACGGTTTATTTCGTTTATATATATATATATATATATATATATATATATATATATATATATATTAACGATGGAATGTTGTTTAAACTTAAAATTGTTGTTTAAACTGACATTAGTTAATGTATGGTTGTTGTTGTTGGTTTTTTTTTTTTTTTTTTTTTTTTTTTTTTTGTAAGACCCTGCAAATTTTCCGAGTCTGCATTATGTCTATAGTGACCGGGGTTACCAATGTGTCACTGTGTCTGCGTGCAGAGTGTGCCTGTTTCGTGTAAACTTGATGATGTGCAAGGGTGATTTTCTGCTGGTCATAATGTAGTGAACATTATTGGGAGCAGACTTCCTGTCCCGTCAAGGATATACCAGCATATCAGACAGCAGTCCCTGGCATCTTTACTGGTATATAAGGTGTCACTTTTACCCCCTTTTTTCCCCCTCCACATTTTTGGCTGGGTCCTTTCGAAGACGAGAATAGCAGAGATAGTAGAGAGATGTATGAGTAGATAGATTTATAGAAGGAGGAGGAAGAGGAGGAGAGGAAGAAACAAAGAGAGAGAGAGAAAGAAAGAGAGAGAGAGAGAAAGAAAGAAAGAGAGAGGGAGGGAGAGAAGGGGTGGAGGGGAGGGAGAGGGCAAAAACATAATGATGGCATCTAACGAAGCATGAAATGCATATAAAGCACATGTAACTTGTGTAGCATAATGTAGCATGTGAGAAAGATCCACTTTATAGATTAATCAAACCTCTCGTATTTTATTTTCACCTTCAACAGTCATATTTCCATCTCCCTGGGCATACGTGCTCCAACTGAGCTTAGCTTGAACTTCAACAGTCATATACTGTAGCGACTATACTTGCGTTATGTCAGTATATAGACAAAGGAAATTAATAGAATGTGAGAGAAGTTCCAAGAATGATTTCGATTTTATGCCACCATGAGCTTAACACATGAATAGATTCTGTATTAGTGCTTAGTAACCGCAGGTTGCATAAGGGTTATCAATACCTGAAGTGTATAGGAAAATGCAGGCAGGTGAAACATTACGACACATATTGCGCTGCGACTACCAAAACTAAGCGAATCACTTTACAATAGTCGAATAATCAAGATTGTATAATTGTGTGGCCTGAACTAAAGTATTGATATTGTATTCCATGCCTTGTTTTTTCTCACAACCTACACACCTATATGCCTTTGTCAGATGAACCATTTGGAAATTAGCGAAGGTTATGAATGCTGCGCCTGCTAATAGGACGTACAGACTAGCATCTCTGTGTCATCTGGGTGCTGAGCACTTCTCCATTTATTTTGTATACCATTTTTTTTTTCTAATTTTCATTCTCGTAAATAAGGGGGAGACAGATAGAACTCGACCATTTAGGAGGTTACGCAAAAAGGAAGAAAAAAAGAAAGAAAAAATCCAAATTCTTAGGCTTACTCTTTACCAAAAGCAGGTCGAGATATATATTTTTTTCTTTTTGGAGAAAACGAAACTTGACAATAATTCGTGTTCTAACCAAATGGAGAACTGCACATAACGTTAAAAACGCGATTCTTATACGTCATCATTGGGCATGAAATAATCGAAGTAAAGTGAAAGTAGAATGCATCAAAACTGAATATAACTCCCAATACTGTACCTAACATTCACAATCACATAACCCTAAAATAAAAAAACAACAACTAACTAACAGTAAAATGAATCACCAAGCAGCTATAATTATAATGACATAAATGGTAAATGAAAACATGAAAATACATAAAATCCTGAGCAAAGGAAGCAGGTCGAAGGGAAATCAGGAAATGCTGGTATTGTTTGAAATGTTGGTCTTCTTTTTCTTATGGCACAATGTGCTTGGTTGATACCGTTTGCTGACTATTGCTATTCACCTGGAGCGAACTACAAGCAGATGACATGGGGGTTGACGTCGTTCGTTCGTTTTCTTGTGTGGGTATGAGGATGGATCAATTTATCGGGTTGGTACAATACAGCACTCTGCTCTCTGCGATGAATGGATAAAGGTGCAATCACACATCGCCGGTTTA
The DNA here is from genome assembly GCF_964275005.1 of Diadema setosum. Classification (NCBI taxonomy): domain Eukaryota; kingdom Metazoa; phylum Echinodermata; class Echinoidea; order Diadematoida; family Diadematidae; genus Diadema; species Diadema setosum. The sequence continues at coordinate 21,208,424 of NC_092701.1, read as the reverse complement.
GACGGCGGTTCATGGCGGTTCAGCAAATCGCCGTGCTCCGCCAAAGACCGTGTTTACACCGTACACAAGCCGTGGTCATCCGTCACTCATCCGCCATGAACCGCGAGAACCGCGGGGAACCGCGGGGAACCGCGAGAAAAATTAAACATGTTTAATTTTTCGTGGCGGTCTTGGCGGTTTGAAATGGACCGTGTTCACATCGCCGTTCATCGTGTAAAGAACGGCATCCTCCGTGTTTGCACCTCAAGATCCGTGATAATACCGTGTTAATACCGCCATAATTTTCGAGCGAAAAGAAACAATGAACTTAAAAGAGAATAATGGCTCCGGCGACACTTTGCGGCGGAGCAATAAAAATGGAGAAAAAAGCAAAGATGAACCCATAATTCAAGATCGGGTATTATATTGAATGTTACAGTTTCCTTACTTCTTTAGCACATATACAGTAACAAATAAAGTTTAATGTTCAAAAAGTTGTTAGGTATGTTCAATTACCTTATTTACATTATAACCATCATTTTCATAAGTTGAAAGGTAACTTCATAATTTTACTTAAGCGTAACAGCTTTTAAGATGGCCAGCCACGTGAACCTGATAAGTTATACACAGAAGACTTATGTAAATATGTAATGCTGATACAGATAAAAATATTATGTTGAAACTTAAGAGAGTAGAGGGAAATGCAATGTTGAAAATTGAAAAAAAAAACCACCATTATTATGTTACGTGAACCTGTAAGTAAAGAGGAAACTATGCACACATACTGTATATGCTTGTTTGATAATGTATAATGTACATAAATGTCTTTTTATTGACTGTTGTTAAAGGTATTATTATTATTGTTATTATTATATTATCATCATTGCCGCTCTAATAAAGCGCATATACATTTGGCAAGGTCTCTATGCGCTTTAGAGGGGGAATAAAAGATAAACAGGAAAAGGTAATTTCAGAAACAGCAACATGCTCCTTTAATCATCATCTACAAACACTATGTTATTATTTTAACAGATAAGTTTTTAAAAACATTTTGGACTTATTGATGGAACTTGCATGTTTTATCTCTTGGACTGCTGTTCCACAGTCCTGGAGCGGCGTAAACTACGTTTGCCATAATAGTTTGTTGTAATGGATCGAGGGTATCACATATACAGATTCCCCTTACGATTTAGGAACTCTCGTAGGCTCATATTTCACAAGGAGCACTGAAAGGTAAGAAGGAGCAATTTTGTGAAAACATGGATAAACAAGCAACAAGATCTTAAATTCAATACGCGAAATAACTATGTGAACACTAAATGAAAAAGAGAGATGTTGAAACAAGCAAGTACTTGTACGTCACTTGATGAATAAACCTGCAAATGAACAGGAAACTTCGGAAACTTTGTTGGATTCTGCTTTGATATGTATATCTTTTTAATGGCAGTTAATACAGATATTTCAAAAATCAAAAGAGAAAGAGAGAAAGCACGTTGAAACTTGAAGATAAATTGCTTGTTGCATCACTAATATCAATCTGTAAAACATAGGGGCTACAACGATTCAAAATTTCTTTAAAATTGCGTTTACCTAACAAAGCAAAACGCTCCTTGTTGAAACCCATTGAGGACTCAGTGAAAGGGCTCTGATTGCATCCAAATACACGGGCTTGGTATGGATTCCTCCACCTTCCGGGGAGATCCGTGTTACTACCGCGTCAATCCGCGTTTGCTCCGTGTTCAGAACGTGTTGAGAACGTAGTCAAAGTGCTTTCCGCCATCATTGGGACACGGTTCACGGCGGTTTGAGAACCGCCATGAACCGCCATCTAAACCGGCGATGTGTGATCGCACCTTTATTAAGGTGAAATCTTTTACGGGTGCACGTCACGAGACCGACACCCACGAGTCACACAGTCAAAGAGTCATACAGCTCACAAGTCATACAGCCCATGCGTTATAAAGACGTTGCAGTTTACTGAGTTCTTTTTGTGGAAGGCTGCAAAACAGAGAATTACAGAAATCTAGACGAGACGAAATAAGAGCATGCCATCAGTTTTTCTGCTGCTGATCGAGTTAAATATCTCCGAATTGAGCCCAGGTTACACAAATGAAATCTTACAGATTGGGATACATCTATATATGAAATATGGTCTTTCAATGTCAGATTTGCATAAAAAACAACACCTAGATAACGAACTTTGTTCGAAGGATTAGTATTACTATTGCCAATCTAACATAACATGTATCAGAATTTACTTTGAAAAACATCTGTTTGGATCCTATCAGAATAAATTCTGACTTACTGTCGTTAAATTTCAGACCATTTCTTTCCATCCATGTTTTAACATCATCAATACATAATTCTAATTGTTTTAAAGCTTCAGAGAGTTCAATCCTGGTTGGTGAAAAAGACACTTACTAATATTTGTCTATCATCTGCATAACAGGGATACTGAATGTTATGTCTTTCAAAAATGTGCCTAATCCTTGAAAGATACAGAGAGAACAGAAGTGGTCCACCTGTACAGACCCTTGTGGGACACCGCAATTAAGTGTAGCCGGATTAGAGTTACTGTCATTGATCTTAACGTATTGTGAACGGCTGGTAAGGTAAGATTGAAACCACTCTAATGCAAGTCCTGTGACACCAACAGATCTGAGAGTATAGCAAATACTAAACCCTAAATTCTTGTAGATGTGTGATTACATCCTCACTGCATAAAAAACCCTGTGTTTAGATAACAAACACATTATAACATAAGAGTATATTTACTGGTATCTGGGCGCACTGGGGCATAAGTACATGTTGTGTCTAGACCATGCATGTAGACGGTATAAAACAGGGGCAAAGGTATTTCGATGGTTACCATCACATTTTAATTCAGGCATGTGCAATGAAGGCATTGAGTGATTGTATAACTGCATGTTCTTGGGTTGGGTTGTGTGTGTGTGCTTGTGTTCATTCGGTCGTAACACATAAAGCAGTCACAATGGTGACACCACTGCGTCTATTACGATGTCTGCTCCAGATCCAAGATCCTGTCTTCACCACACTTTTCCAAAAGTCATCGGGTCATTTTGATATGTATACTTGTCTATACCAGCAATGGTTACTTACATGCCAGTACTGATGACTTCAATTCCGAGATATTTGATCTGTCTATACAATGGATCATCATTTCAAACTTACCTTCTTTATCAAATGGGATATTTCCGCAGAACCATATCGATGAAATATGAAGCTTCAACAAACATACACATAAAAAAATGAACAAACAAAATTAAATCTTTCGCCACATTCTGGAGAGTATCATAGGCAGAAAGGCGTATCTCAGAATGCATCCGCACATGCCAAATTATATACATGCATGAAAAAGAATAGATTTGAAAACTGAGCAGAAGGGAGTATTACTAAAATTAGATACATCCTTTAGACAAATAAATCAATATTTCTGTAGAGTGTTGAAAAAAACTCGGCAGAAGGACGTATCTCAAGAATAAATTGATAAGCCCATCTGCGTAAACAATTATACAAGAACAATGACAATGTTTGACCTGCCAGAAGGGTGGGTGTATAGTACTTAAATGTTGATACATCTACCCAGACACTCACGCGAACATGCCAATTGATCAAATTTGGGGAGTTTCGATAGATACACCCTTTTTGCCGAATAAAAATCGGTTGCAGTATCCGTAAATTATAATAATTAAGCAAAAAATCGAATGTGAAAAAACAAACAAAATTGATATGAAAATCTTTCGGAAATTTTGAGACAGGCAGATCAAACGGCTGAAGTATACAGGACATACATGAAAAACAAAACAAAAGAAAACTTGCAGTAAACGTTTAGTTTAATGACAGCCAAGGAAAATAAGGAAACTTTAAGGTGAAGTTCATCTTTTCGCAGTCATGTCGGTCATTGTAGTAAGGCACAGATAGGATGTTTTACCGTAACACGGCCGAGCTCTGTGCTTGCTGCATGGACGCCACACCCTACGGAGTTCCTCGTCGTAATTATCCCAACTTTCCTATTGTCTTATTTATGCAGAGTAGGGGAAATGTTGACCGGCAACTTCTCAACAAAGCTGCCTTTATCGTAAAAAAAAAATCATCTGTATTTTGCAGAGTTGCTCACATGTGGGTTGTTTGTTTCCATTACTTTTATTTGTTTATTTTGTTTATTTATTTACTTATTTATTTATTTATTCATTTATTCATTTATTTATTTATCTATCTATTCATTCATTAATTCATTCATTTATTCCGTTTTATTTTCACTGGTAGCCCTTTCAGTTAAAATCTCATTTACAAAGGCGCCCTGGATAAAAACAATACAAAATACATACAAAGTTACATACATAATACCGTAAAATAAAGATTTGTCAAGGAAATAACAAAATTTATAAACGCGCCCTGCATAAAACAGTACAAAATACATACAAAGTTACATGCATAATACAGTAAAATAAAGATTTGTCAAGGAAATGCTATCTTCAAATGCAACATGATCGTGAATGTGATTCATTCGATGACTATCAAAAGAAATATGGGAATCAACACATCTTATAAACATGCTTTAATATAATTTCGCACTAAAAACGTCACCAGCCTACAACTGACAAGATTTCCAATCTACTTCCAAATCGATAATTCATAATGCCCGCATGGACAATCAATGAAGTGATGCAGAGGCAAGCATGTATAAGAGGAGTTACATGTATCTATTCCGTGTTACCCGATGTCAACAGGTTCGATGACTTCCTGGTGAAATTTAATACTCGAATGAATAGGATTGTATTACATGTACCTTGATGCAGTTATTCAAATACCTGTCTCTAATGCGACTCGGATATACGGATAGCGGCAACGATTAAAAAAAATACAAAGGTAGTGTTTTCCAGTAGCCATTCCACCCGATGTTTTAAATTGTAGTCCAGCTTTTCGGATAAAGTTAATGTTCATATGCAAAGATAATACCACGTTTGGGATATCCGAAAACAATGGTGAGCTACGTTGTACTTCAGACTCTTGGCTTGAAAGATTAAACACTGAGACAGTAAGCGTTTTCACATCAGCCCGATGTTTCGAAATAGCGCGCTATTTTCTGACTTGGGAAATTTTCCCCATAGCGAAATAGCGCGTTATTTGATAATGTGAACACAAAATATTTATTAACGTGCTAGTTGTATCGCTCTGATCGAGAAAATTTCTCGAGTCCAACTCGGGAAATTTCTGAAATAGCGGGATAGTAGCGCGCTATTTGATAATGTGAAAACGACTCGAGAAATTAGCGCGATGAATCCCATCATACCTAGCGCTTGGACCCGATCGACCGAGGCAAACTGCACACAAATCATGAGGAATTTTTGAGAGGGCACACACATTACTGATGCTGTTTGCACATACTCAGCTGTCGAATTAGCTATTCTAAAATTTTTAACTATTCGGGCTACCCCCTCTTCGGGCTGATGTGAAGAAGAAATGAAATAGCGCTCTAATTCGCAATCGCGGAAAATATTTCGAGCTTGCATTTTTATCGGGCTGATGTGAAAACGCCTAATGTTCAATTCAACGATAGAGAACAAACATAAATGTTCAGCAAACAGTTGGACACATTTCTTGCGGATTTCTTTTTTCTGTTGATATACAATAATATGCTCTCCAAGTTTATTAGGCAAAAATGTTAAAACACATAGTCAATACCACCTTTATCAGGAGTGATCTCGTGATTGTGTTTATAATAGGTATTTTACATCTAATCCCACTACGAACAGGTAGGCCTACTTTGTGACTCCTGCTTTACATATACACACGTATGTAAACTTTCATTTCATAGTTTACTCCAGCTTTTGCATGAAGTTTATGCTCACATGCAAAGATAATATATCATTATCGTTTCTGACCCAGACACAATGGCGAGCTACGCCGTAATTCAGACTCGCCGCTTGAAAGATTATTAAAGAGGGGGACAATGCTCAAATCAGCTATATATAGAATAAACATAAATGTTCAGAAAATAGTTTGATATAATTCTTGCTGATTCTCCGTTGATATAATATGTGGGGCGTGATCACGCTACCCGTATAAGTCGGAGATCATAGAAGGAAGAAAAATGCGCGTAAAGCCGACTTTGACACTAATCTTTACAGTATTCTAATTGGTAATTCTTTTTTTTTATTTCCTTGTAACGGAGTAGGACAAATCTTAGATCAATCTAAAGCTTTGAATAGCATCTGGCAACTTCATATCTGTCAAAATCCCAAAACACAATGCTTTCCAGACATCCATGGCTTTCGTAGTGACGCATCGCTCTTATGCTTTTCAGAATATTAGACCAAAGATCAAAACATGATGTCAAACTCACCTTTGTCATGAGTGATCGACAGATTGTGTGTTTTTACATCTAATCCCGCTACAAACGGGTACTTGGCTACTGCTTTACACACATATGTATGTATGTATGTAAACATTTATTTCATATTCTATTATAGTCCAGCGTTCGTATAAAGTTCATGTTTACATGCAAATATAACATTGCCGTTTGTGACCCAGAAACAATGCTGAGCTACTCTGTACTTAAGACTCTCGGCTTGAAAGATTAAAAAAGAAGACAATACTCACATCTACTATCGAGAACAAACATTGTTCATGTGCAGCAAACATTGGATACATCACTTGCAGAATTTCCCTTTGATATAATATGCTTTCCTAGAATATTAGGCCGAAGATCAAAGCCCATAGTCAAAATCACCTTGGTCACAAGCGATCTCGAGACTGTGGTTATGTATACGTTTCACATCTGTGCTTGTAAACATGTACTTTATAGCTTAAAGGGATGGTATAGTATTGGTGGAGTTGAGGATTGGGCTTTTAATGTTTTGCAAGACATTAAAAAACCACTAAGAGGAATTCAAAGTCTATTAGATGAAAATCGCCTCTGGAATTGCTGAGACATAAAAAAAAAAGTAAAACAAAGTCATCCTAATAAAAGGTGGGTCCCACCTTTTTTTTACGATTGCTCTATTTTGGATATCTCAGCCGTTTCAAAACCAATTTTCATCAAATAAACGTTGAATCCCTCTTGAAATTACACGCACTTTCATACTTCATAGGAGCTAGGTTTCTCATTATCTCGCCAAAAGATTTTAGAAACCTGAAATTACGTCTCAACCAAAACTTTACGATCCCGTTAATCCAGCTTTTCGGATAAAGTTAATGTTCATATGATGATTATCGTTGCAACTAGGAAACAATATCCAGCTTTAGATCTGTGACGCCAACGCTAACAAGACGACGCTATTAGGTACAAAATGTTGTTCTGCATGCACAATATATGCGCGAGACCGCTGATTCCATTCTCCAACTCGGGAAGAGGTGCGTCGTGGACGTCAGCGTCGCAGATCTACAGCTAGCTAATGTCGAGCTACGCTGCATTTTAGACCTCTCGACTTGAAAGATAAAAAAGGGGACAATAGTACTCAACTATCAACAATCGAGAAAAATCTTGTGTGTTCAGCAAAGAGTTGGATGCATTAAAAGCTGATTTTCCGTTGATAAAATAATGTGCTTTCCAAGAACATTAGGCAATACGCTCCAAGCATAAAGTCAAAATCATCTCCAAGTTGGTCGCGAGCGATCTCGAGATAATTATGGATATTTAGGTGTTTTTCATCTAATCCAACTGCTACTAGGGGCTACTTCTCAAAACCTATTTATGTCGACATTAGGCTCTCGCACGAACAGCCTGCTTTTAGGAACGCTTGAATCTCAACAGTTTGAAGTTTGAAGTTTGAAAGTTTATACATCATTGCGACTGGTCTGACAATATGATTTTTTTTTTTTAATTCTTCGTGTGTTTCGAGTGGTCATTGACACAGAAAACCCTGTAGAGTTGTACGAGTGCTGGTCGTTATTCCGAAGCTTCGATATTCCAAAGGTTCGTTATTCCGAAGGTTCGTTAATCCGAAACACTAAACCTAGAGGTTCGTTAATCCGAAAATGAAAAAGGGTTCGTTAATCCGAACATTTGTGGCGATATTCCGAAGGTTCGTTATTCCGAAGATTTGTTAATTCGAAAATGAAATTCGGAAAAACGAACCTTCGGAATAACGAGCTGTAACCGCCGAAGTTGTACACACTTTCCAAGTCCCTGGCAAAGGTTAAGCAGCGTATCAGCGCATTATTGCATCCGTTTTCTTCTCGGATGCATCGCTTCTTATTGTATACCTCATCGCACTAAAATGTAACTGATATCCCTTCGTATGTAGGCCTACATAAAAAACCACCTAAAGTCATGTAACTTGACATTGAGGTTGACATTAACTTTAATGTTCAACATGCAGGGAGTAAAATATGTGGACAATTTGTTCTGAAACCAGCTCTGCATTATGTTTTGTGAGACATGAAACTATATTAAAGGACAAGTTCACCTTCATTAACATAAGGATTGAGAGAATGTAGCAGCATTAGTAGAACACATCATTGAAAGTTTGAGGAAAATCGGACAATCCGTTCAAAAGTTGTGAAGTTTTTGTGTAGTCACCGCTGGATGAGAAGACTACTGCAGTGTATGATGTCACATGCGTACAACAGTATAAGGAAAATATAAAGAGAATTTCACAAAATTTCATCTTTTGAAAAAAAGTACACATTCCCTTGACTCGTTACTGACATATGTTATGGGTAATATTATTCCCATTGCCTGCAGAAAGAGGCAAGTCAAGTGCTCTTTTATTATGCGAAAAAAGTGAAAATATGTTGATTTTTCTTTACATTTTCTTTATACTGTTGTACTCATATGACATCACGAGCCTTACTAGTCTCCTCATCCAGCGGTTCCAACACAACAACTTTAAAAATTCATAACTTTTTCATCGATTATCCAATTTTCTTCAAACTTTCACTGATGTGTTCTACTAATATTGCTGCATTCTCTCAATCCTTATGTTTATGAAGGTGAACTTGTCCTTTGAAGTAAATCAAATGTCACATTCACGGCCATTCTTTAATATTTCACTGATCGTTTGCAGGGGACATGCAATGTTACAGACAATCCTTCCAATACCCAACTACGACAGAGACTGTCCTTCAGGCGGATTGATGTGATAGACATGGAATTCATCTTTCCTCGATTGCCACTCAATTAACTTTCACTATTTTTTTTTTTTTTTTATCCGGGCCGAACAAAAGCGGGCCGCATATTCGTTCTCAAAATATCCTGGAGACTTTTCTTTGATATGACTTCGAAAGTCTGGCAAGAGACTAAACCTGCCTGTGAAAACTCGTAACACGTGTAGTAATTGAATTTAAAGGGGAAAGCTAGTAACTGATCAGTGGGAATCAGTGGAAATGCTGAGAGATGATTGTTCCAATCCTTATGGGATTCATTCAAGAGTTCATTGTATATCTAGTGTTGTGTGAAAATGATTTGCTTCAGAACGGTCTCATATTCAAGTAATGTGCAGATTAATGCTCCGTCACTGACCAGGGACGCTAACCTGGAAGCATTAAACTGCACATTACTTGAATATGAGACCATTCTGAAGCAAATCATTTTCACACAACAATAGATATACAATGAACTCTTGAATGAATCCCATAAGGATTGGAACAATCACCTCCCAGCATTTCCACTGATTCCCACTGATCAGTTACTAGCCTTCCCCTTTAAGTTGAATAGTACACAGCCGGTACATGACAACCTAATTCTTCTACGTTTTATCGCATTATTGTTAATGCAAGATTAAGCAGTGAGTACGGATAGGGATGATGAAAATGACCAATTACTTGGTAAAATTTTAGATTATGACAATAGCTTTGAATCTCAGATTACAAATATAAAAAAGGATGGCGTCTTGAATTCATCCTCCATCAGTCATAGATTTGGAAGATACTGCAAACTCTGTCAATATATAATAGGATTCTTAATAAAAAAAGAGGAAATTTTGTGGAATTCTACATGTTTTATTTGTATCTTTGTCATTGTGTGACGTCGAGAACTGTATAGCAGTCTTCGATGGGAACTTTAGGAATTTATTACTGTTGTCCGATTTTCTCAGACTTCGATGATGTGTTCCATTAATATGGCTTCATTCACTCAATCCATGAATACTTGCAAAGGATTAAGTGCACTGGTGACCTCTAAGTACGTTTCATGTTCTTATCGTCAGGAATTGTAAAAATTTAAAAGATGGTTTAATTTCATTTCATTTATTCATGAAGTTTCCTACAGAATCATGCAGTGTTAAATTTACGACATCCATCCATGACAATGTAAAGTAACACATACATTATAAGTTCAGTAATAATACATAATGATATAGTTGATGCCGCTTGTTCACTTACGGCAATTCTAATTCTTCTTGGCCCAGTAACTATGTTTTTTCTTTGTGCACGGCACAGAAGTATCAATGAAAATATATATCTGTCACAAACATATCCGCTCGTTTGTTGCCACTACATGTAACTCATAACATAATCGCGCCACCGTTGTACATTCATAGCTCTGACGTGCGTGTGGTATTCATCACTAGCTACGTTTTCTGCCACTCTGTTCTGTCAAAGTTTCACACTTCTGAATGCAGATTCATCGCGCTAACTCAGCTGTATCTCCTGGTGTAAAACATCTGAGACAAACGGTGATTTATAAAGGCGTTTGAAAATTGTATTTTGGACTGTTCAATAGTTACGGACGGTATTGTACCAACGACAGAGTAGCAATCATTAATTTTGTTATATAAAAATGGTGACATGAGTCTAAAATCTGTGGCAGCAATTTTTATAACCTTTCCAGGCCATCACCAGCTCGAAGCTAACTGTACCACACACACACACACACACACACACACACACGCACACACACACACACACACAAACAATGGTAAGGCATATAAACGCAGACGAGAGGTATAGGCATAACTAACGTAAAGTTGAACCTTTAAAATAACAAAAACAAAAACAAAACAAAAACAAAAAACCCATCAAAAACAACAAAAACTTGGTCACGTGATAGCTCTCAGTCGATCTTTGCTTACATGTTTATATTACATTATAACACCATGTCGCCAGTGTTTTAGACATTAGTGGGCAAACTGATACGGCGAAATCCAAATAATGTATGAAGATTTGTGGGTTGTGTACATGCGTGTGTGTGTGTGTATGTGTGTGTGCGTGTGTGTGTGCTTTCTTGTGCGTATGTGTGCGTACAGCTCCTGCACCTAGTCCAACGTATGCTGGTACCCGTGTGTTGTCCGCCTTTCTTGGACCAGCAAATATTTGGGGGAAAAAGTTCAAAAATATAAGAAGACACCGAAGGCCAACGAAGAAAAGAGGAGAACCTACCATTTTGTTGCCGCGTTCTCGGTGGACAGAGCCTTACTGCGCCCAGAATGTCTTCCAAGACAGTCACAGAGGTCTACGGAAAGCGACTGCTCTCCAAAGAGCTTTCCCAGCACGTCGGCGAGCTGCGCTGTGCCAGCGTGTCGGCTCAGACGGACTGGGACAGTCTCATTCAGGACCACCCATGGCTCTGCAACGAGGTAGGGTTGCTATTTTCCGTTCATACATCTCCAGAAATACCCAAAATTCTTGAACAGCAGCTACTCGGATGCAAATTTTGACTTAGGTTTTGGATATTTTTCTTTTCTTTAGCTGTAGTTAAGAACCCCTTTTTTCTGTTCCGTCATACAGTGGAACCGTTCTTTTATTAGAGCGTTTGAGTCCGTTAATTTGAACGACAGGGAACGCTTATTATTATACGCCTGTAACTTCTCTGAAACAGCCGTATTATATAGCCGGTTTCTATCAAGTTTTCTACTGTCTCTGCAGTATAATATCCTACCTTCTTATTACATAACAGTTGGATCCAAAATATATGTTAAATAGTATATGAAGGGCGTTGTTCAAGCAGTCAATGTATCGATAATGAGTTGTATCATTTGAAAGGAGAAAACAAATCGGAATTGCAATAAAACAGGAATATGCGTCTCTTTCAGCTAAGCAAAGAAGTGACCTACGTTTTAACCGCATATCATAATATTCCCTGGCTGTTTCTTTTCATTCTCTATCATTTTAAAGAAGGTAGGATCACGTTACATTAAAAAAAAAAGAAAAAAAAAAGATGTACAGGGCTTTCCAACGAGATTTAGCGCTGTCGAATTTAACCCGCCTCGTATTGCCATGAAAAAGGAAGCAATGAAATGTAATGACCCTTCGAAATTGCTATTCCTATAACCAATATGTTCAAATATGGAGCTTTAGTATCCAATCTCGTGCGTGTTTTTACCAAAGCAATATCATAGATAGGGTTTGCCGTATGAATGATATCAACGATAACTGCAAAGGGATATTTGTATCTGAAACAGTCCATTAGGTGAATGACAATTGCACGTACAGTTGTATTGCTCAATAAGAATCACTAGCAAAGGACAGGTACAACAATAAATATAGCATACCGGCCATGACCTTAAATACCTGGAGAAAATCCGACATCAAATGCCTAAAAAAAAAATGATTACATATCAGTGATTTTCTTGATGCGGTCAAATTAAAGGGGAACGAACCCTAAATATATGTCAAATATAATCATTGAATTCAGAGGATGCAGCAATGTTTAAGTAGACCACATCAGCAAAGTTTGTGGAAAGTCGGACAGATTTTAAGGTTTTGGTGCAGCCATCGCCAGATGAGAAGAATACAACTCTTTGTGACGTCACGTATGGAAAGCGAGATGTAAAAAAAAAAATATTAAGAAAATTGGACATATTTTCACTTTTCTATAGCATATAATGACTTACCCCAAAAGGAAGTTAGTTATCCATCGTGTATCAAATAATCTTTCAATTGGCAGTTAACTATATAGGAACAAGCGTCTTTGGAATTGTTTATAACTAGATGATTAGGAATTCCAAAATAATGGACCTGTGTAAACTTCAATTCATTGCATGTATAGGGCTCTTAATCTAGGTACATGAAAAGATGATGATCATCTTGTGGGGTAATAAATGTAATTTCTACCAAAGAAAATAGATAATGCTGCTAGAAGCTCTTGTTTTTGTTATAGAATAAACGTAAGAGTTCCGATATGGTTTTAGGGTCTGCTACAAATCTATGAAAAAACTCAGTGCACGAGCACTTGTCGTTGCTTGTGTTATATTGTCCTACATTTAAACATCATCCAACAGTATCCATATCTCTTTTTCCAAAGAAATGACCTGCAAGCAATGATTTGGTGCCCTGTTACTGAACTTTAATACGACGACAATTGATCTAAGACATAATATTATGCGATTCATCGGTGGTATATACTGGGCACCAGTAACTTCATGTCTTCTATTCAACAATGTGTCTAGACTGTAAAGTCGCTCCGTAAAAAACCCTAAACAAGGAATGAGAAATATATGGTGGGAATGAGGTAACTGACGTCATGTAAGGTCTGCTAGTATATGTGAATGCGCGTGTGTGTGTTAAGTTCTGAATGACAACTTGTGAATTATACATTTCTGGTCAGTTTCCATTTGTTTTTCGTTTATTACATATTTAAAGCTGCATCACCTTGGTGATCTCTCTCCCAAGGTGATTTACATCCTTCACACACTCGTACACACACGCACACACACACACACACACACACACACACACACACACACACAAACATACACACACTACAGTAGCTTCTGACCACACGAGCATTATGAATTAAGAGTTTCTAGGACAAACATACTACTGTAGATCTTCTACAGCTCAGTCGGTAGGGCACCGGTCTAGCACGCAGGTCTCGGGTTCGAATCCCTTAAAGGAATCCTCTTTTCTTTGCTCTATTTTTCACTTAAAGAAGTGAGAAAGTATGGATTACAAGTATACAATAGATCATGAAAAAAGGATTAATTACAAGGTTTCTCGTTCGAGTCCAGGGCTGCATTGAGGAATCCCTCAAGAGGCACTTAGAGGGAAATTTTTATTGAGATAAATATTTAATACACGTGGATTTAGCGAATGCAAATATGCAGTCAATTGCCAATTTGGTAATTCAATGTAAATTTTGTTAATAGAATTAATGTACGCATTTATTTTCTTTCTTCCAATCATATACACTGTAATCCATATACATTGATGTTTTCTGTAATATTACTGAAAAAAAGTTGATATATGTGTATGCAGTAATGTTGAAGACAATAAAATCAAATAATCAAACAAATATGTATATACTAATATACGGTATAGAACTACACAAATGTGAAATTTGAGAAAAATGGATAATCCGTTTTATTAAAAGTTATGAAGTCTTACGACTTGGCTAAATCCATGTGGATAAGAAAATTATACACCATCCGTGATGCTAAACAAATGAAATATAAGGAGATATTCCACACTGTATAATGTCTATCTTTTTTAATACGCATGCCTCTGACTTGTTACTAACATTTTATGTTAAGGATACAATTATTTTCCCTGCCTTCTGAAAGAGGTAAGTTAAGATTGGTTCTTTTCTTACTACGCTAAAAATGAAAACATGTTAAATTCGATGACGGCACTTTGATTTAAAAAAAAAAACCTCTGAATAATCATAACTTCAAAAAACAGACATAAAAAGACAGATTTTCCTCAATCTTTACTGATATGTACAACTAATATTTGTGCAATCATTGAACCCGCGCATAATATTTGGGGTATATTCCCCATTAAATCGTTCATCTTGTGCTAGCTTGTAATACAGGCACTCAGGATTTATATTTGTCAGAACGTAAAACTTTAACAAGTTGGTTCAAATCCACTGAATATCTTGTTGACTCAATGTTGAGCATCCCACATCGTGTACATGGTCATTTTCAAGTTAGAACCTATGTCTTTTTCTAATCATTTGTTTTTCAACTAGAGGAATTTACCACGGAATTGTGCAGACGTTTATAAAAAAACTTAGACTCCGCAGTAGGAAAAAAAAAGGGGGGGGGGGTCAAAGAAAATAAGAAGAATGCAAAGAAACTATATGCCCTTGTATATGCTTGTAGTATAGCCCTATTTGCGAAAGACAAAACATATCGATTTAGACCGGTCCAATCAGCTCTGAAGATTTTTTTTTTTTATTTCATTTTTTTTAATATTTCTCATGGAAATGTCAAAAAAAATATATGATACCAAAATTTCAAAATACAGAATAGGTGACACTTTACCTGGATGTACATCTGTCTCAGTAAACACAAAGGTATGTTTAAAGTAGTATTCGACTATCATGCACAAAGTACAGGAAATATGATAGGGGGGGGGGGACTACATAAAATAAAGCTTGTTTAGTCGTAGGTCCCAGGATCGTACGTTTTATTGCACCGTATCATATTAATACCACATCTTTAACGAATATGCCTGGTATTTGATGCAGAAATTGAACACGTTTTAGATGTAGTTTCACCGTATTTATTCAAATGTCATTACATCGGTCTATACCGTAGCGCAAATATAAAGGAATATGGCAACTGCTCACATTTGGAATCAATGGTAATATATCACTGAAGAAGTTAAGTGGGCTGCTGTAAATCATTTCCATTCAATTTAACTCGAATCTTAATTTCACTTTTCGTTTAAAACATAATAATACACATCAATATCGGTTCACCAGTCTGTGCAGAGTATATCTGCATGAGGTATTGGTGTCACCAACTCGCAGCTCCCCCATTGGTTTGTGCACAGGGATTAACGTCATGCAAGTTCAGGTCAGGATTTAGCAACGACAACCGCGTGAACAAGTTATTAATAATATCATCAGATTGCTAGGTTGTGGCAGCGCGTTTCGAGAGAGACGCGGAATAGCATAGAAGAGTATCGAGTGAAGACATAATGCAATATGTACATTGTTTCAAATATGACATAATCATCAGTGGGAGACTAGGTCTTGCAAGGCGAATACACCATCTCCTTATCTATTTCTTTCTTCAATTTAATTAAATTCTATATTTAATTTAATTCAATTTAATTTAATTTAATTTAATTTAACTCAATTCACCTCACTTCACTTCAATTCAATTCGATTTAATTTAATTCAGTTCAATTCAATTTTTCATTTTACCATCAATAAGAGGATATAATATACATGATACATGTCCTGATGTTATTGTGTGTTAATGGTCTTTTTGTACGCATAGCACCAGATGAGTGCGCTTAGAAACACCAATATACAGCGCCAAATGAATGCAATTATTGTTACTATCATTATTTACATGAGTGATTGATAATGATATCGCTGTCTTATGAACAGATGATATGCTTTATTGATAATGATAATGATTATACAGAGTAATGAAATGATCAAAATATGTATTCAAAATGAGGTCTCGAAGCGGTTCACAGTTCAAGATAAAACCCATAACGATTCATAAGAGGAAAAGCACATTCAAGTCAATAGAAATTTAGAATAACTCATAAGTTGGATAATCAACGATACTGTTTTTCAAAAAGGTGCATTTTTGTCCTGTTTGAATGTGGAAATGTGGTCTGAGTCCGGGTAGGGTATGGGTAGGAGATTGCTTTGGAGGGGGGGGGGGGGGGGGAGACACAACATTGCTTCATAATTCCAAAACATATTGCAGATTCGCTTGTGATGACACCTTATGGACTTTGCTTGTTCGTTGATCTCACCGTTGGCCAACGTAAACACGAAGTGGAATTGCATTTGAAATCGACATGATTTCAATTGTCTTGGAGAAAGCAAAGGGATGCAGAACAATCCCGAAGCAGACAGCATGAAGTCCCTTATATGATTTGCAAAGTTATTCATTCCCGGTATTCATTGCGCCCCAGCATAAGACGTATAGAAACGAACTATTTGGCGTGTCTGTTCCTAGTGAATACACTGTTCACCCCCCCCCCCAAATCGAATTTGCCTACATCGGCGGGCCCTTGCTATGCACAGTAGGGCTCGCAAGCTCCTGCCAATTTTCTGCGGTTGTTTATATAGTAGGCTTTCCTTCAGAAGTATTTCCAGCATTTGGAACTCTATGTATATGTATACGTATACGTACATGTATATGTATATGTATATGTATATGTACGTATATGTATATGTATATGTATATGTATATGTATACATATGTATATATATATATATGTATATACATGTATATGTATAATGTATAATGTATATGTATAATGTATATGTATATGCATATGCATAATACACATGTACATAATTATGTATATGAATATGTGTAATGTATATTCATATTTATATGTATGTATGCATATCTATATGTATATTATATTACAAAAGGACGGACCATGTATTTCTTGCTCTTTGTATGGAAGGAATGGGATGTGAACGATTCCGGGCCAGGGGTGAACAGCAAAACAAAACAAAAAGACATAAAAGAAACCCAATTAACAACAACAACAACAACAAACTTCTGTAAGTGCTCTGACCATTGTGATGTCAAAATCTCCATGGGGGACTGTCGCACCATTAAAATGAAACGAATTCTTTGCAGGCACTGGTGATCAAACCTGACCAGGGACTGAAAAGGAGGGGGAAGCTGGGCCTACTGAAGCTGAACACACACCTCGACTCGGCCCGGAAATGGATGGATCATAAAATAGACGAAGAAATACTGGTAGGATGTGCAATATCAAGACTCTCTGTTTTTATTTTTTTTCTCTCCTCTCGTCAGGAAAACTGTTGACATGTTTATCCAAGAACCCACCACAGTCTATATCGTACCATTCACCGCCCTGATCGTATGTATCCTAAAGCACTCGATATAGTGTGCATGGTACCCAGTTTGAGCGGTTATACATTATAATGTTACATGCATTAGAAAACACCTGCTTGGTTCTGTACAAATCAATTCATGATACTGCGATGCCTGTTTGAATCTTTCCAAAGTGTGCAATCGCATTATGACTGTATTATTTGTATACATGCGGCTTTCGAGTGACCTTATGAGATATTGCATGTATGGTGCTAATTTTGCTTTCACAAGGCTTGAATGAATTCACTTGAGTGTGAGAAGCTCTCAGCCACAATATTTATGTTTATTTGGAGAATGCAGGCTAATTGATGATTAAAAACCAAGGTTCTACTTCAATTTCAACAATGCTAACAGCATTCATATGTACAGAATAGAGGGATGACGATCGCGCTCCAAATCTCGAAGTTTTTATCAAAAATCATGGACAAAAATAGCCCGATAGTTGCCGATCGATAAATCGATAAATCTATTACTCTTGCCCCTCAGTGGTTTGTTGCGCACGCTGTTATGTGATGTGCTCTTTGAATGATGGGATATCAAATCTCAAGCTTATTAATTTGGTTAAGCGTATTGTATAACCGTCACCGTGTGGCAAATAAGCGTGTTAATTCAGGAATAAGCGCAAGATTCTTTGGGTTTAGTTAGCATTTGTGGGGTTCTTGTGTCCACACGTGCAAAAAATTCGAGTTGCTAATCTCGCTAATTTGTGGAGTTTTTGAGTCCACACATGCAAAAAAAAAATCGATTTGCTAATCTCGCTAATTTGTGGGGTTTTTGTGTCCACACGTGCATTAAACTCGAGCTTGTGATCGCGATGCAAATTTCGAAATATGTAATTTGTGTACGTGTGAATCGCCCGATTAACAGCTACGAGAGACAACGACAATAACAACCACAATTGTGTACATTTCAGACGAAGCAAAATGTTTCTGCAACACAAACTAGCTTTGTTTACCTCGAACATCAGTCGTTTCTAAACATTATTATCACAAGGATGGTGCAAACATTTCAATATGAGAATGAAATGTTTCGTTTTCTCAGAAAAAAAAAAATTATAGCAATTTTGTAACTAACCTCTGGCCTACTCTGGTCTATATCCTTTCGGCGTTGTTTAGGTTGATGGCGTCCCAGGTCGTCTGCGCCAATTCATCATCGAACCGTTTGTGAAACACGACGCCCTAGATGAGTACTTTCTCTCTATTTACTCCGAAATGGATCACGACGTCGTCCTGTTTCACCACGATGGCGGCATCGACGTCGGGAACGTGGAAGAGAAGGTATTTGTTCGCAACGTCGTTAAACAAACCCATGGCTGTCCAATGACAAATTAAGTTAGATCCTATCCCCAGAAAACAAGAGTAAATGGTCATAAATGTTCCTAGTTATGAGTGCTAAGGCCCCGGTCACATTACAAGAGAAGAGCGGTTCGTCACCGACTGTTAGCTTTACGCCCTCTTAATCACTTGTCGATTGTTGGTTGTTGAGGCTTGATAAAAAGTTTTCCCCCTATAAATAGGCAAATGGTTGGGAACAAAGTTTCGATACTTCGTCTAAACATTCCTTTTATCTGTACTCTTTAGTAATATTCAAATGGTTGTCATAATCAGCAAACCAGTCGGTGAAAAATAACTCGTGGTCTTCATTAAAGTCGCCGAAAAGATCATTTGCCAATCTTGGCGTGCGAGCACAAGTTGATCTATAAAATCATGTCTGAAGTCGATGGTTTTTGGTTGTCTGATTCATGAGAAAATCGACAACTGTGATGTGTTTACACCCAAAGACACCATAAAATCTTGTCGACATACTGGCTTGGTTTCTGTATAGGAAAAACGGAGTTGGCCTATGTAATGTTGTGGTCTATGTAATAGTCTTGCACTGGGACCGCTTCACCATCACTTCTCAAATTTCTCCCTCACTGCCAATGTTTTCATTCAAGAATTCATTATTATTAAGAATTCTATATGGGATTTTTACTTTTCACTCTCATGTTACATTTGACTACAACATCTCACACAGGCTCTGAAGCTTTACGTCGGGTTGAACGAGGAGATAAACGAGATAACGATTCAAAAGGCCTTACTGAAGAAAGTCCCCGCCAAGAAGAGCAGGTAAAAAAATAGGTGTACCCTGTGATTCTCTTTATCGAAGTGTATGTGTGTATATGTGTGTGTATGTATATATATATATATATATATATATATATATATATATATATATATATATATATATATATATATACATATATATATATATATATATATGTATATATATATACATATATATATATATATATATATATATATATATATATATATGTGTGTGTGTGTGTGTGTGTGTGTGTGAGGGTGTGTGTGTGTGAGGGTGTGTGTGGGTGAGGGTGTGTGTATGTGAGTGTGCATGTATACGAGTGCACTTGGTTCAGAACTAACTTCAAGTTTTTCACTTGTTTGGTGAGATCACATAAAATCTCTTATTAAATGTGAAAGAGCATGTAATTCCAAAAGGGATTCAATGTTTCTTTGATGAAAATTGGTTTTGAAATGACAGAGATATCCAAAAAGAGCAATCCGAATAAAAGGTGGGACCCACCTTTTATTACGATTACTTTGTTTTACTTTGTTTTTTGATATTTCTGCTATTCCAAACCTGATTTCCATCAAATAAACTTTGAATTTCTGTTAGAATGGTATGCTCTGTGGTATTTCATAAGTGGTTTCTTGGTATATCTCGCAAAAAGATACCAGATGCCCAATCCTAATCTCCACCAATACTATACCATCCCCTTAACATCTTCTACTGTTCTATTTTGTCAGTATAATTGGATGCTCAGAAAATGGTTGTCACTCCTGTACTATATATCGTATGCATGCTTTGAGCTCTTTTATGGGAGTTACTATACTTACCGTGTACGTATGCAGTGAGCGACCAACTGCCATGCGATTAGTTACTCACCGTCCAGTAGAGGTAATGAACCACTGGCCAAAAAATTGACCAATCAAATACACTCATCGTTGTAATTTAGTGTACTCTGTATAGGTTGCAGCTATCGACGCAGGATGTATAGATATGACAGAGTACCTACCATCATTTCGTTTGAATTTCCTTGTTGTAAAATTCACGGACAATTAACCAAATCTCACGCTGTCGTTGTTACCAAACCCGTTTATTTTTTTCCTGGTATGTTGTTCACATCAGATAACGTCAATGATATCGCAATGATAACTGTAGGTTGAATGCTGCCACACACTTTCATTTCAAATTGTTGCTGGTCTTTTTGTGTGTGGTATTGCTACCAGTATACTGTTCTTTTAAAGCGTCTAATGTTTTCGATACAAATATCATTACTGCATACAAACTATCGCGTATATGAAGAACTCAGGTTATAGGGTCTGAAGTTAACAGTCGTTGATCTGTAAAGTATCGACGTCTTTAATACCATCTGTCCTTATGTTATAAATGCTTGTTGCGATGTATTTGAATCTCTTGCGTTTGAAATACAATCTCTTTCTAAATCGTTCTCGGTCCATTCCCGTTGGGAAGGGATCAATATGTTGTTAATCATCAGTAGCCAATAGATGTCTTTGCAACGTCAACTCTTGTCAGCTTGTCATTCTTTCTGACACGGTTTCAGGCGAACTTTTGTGAAAATATGAGCAAAGACCTGCCCCAAACATGCATTACAACCATTAAGATGACATTGCAACGCTTTTATCTTTCAGTAAACTGGCGAGTTTTATTGTGGATCTTGTCAAGCTGTACCAAGAAATGCATTTCGTTCTTCTAGAAATCAACCCACTGGGTAAGGCTTTGCCTGTCTATTAACCCGCTCGCACTGTTTGATACGAATGTCAAACGGAAACTATAACTGACGTCATGCTATTTTAATGATGGAATGTAGTCATTAGCATTCGACTATGTTCACTGAAATGGGATATGATCACATCAGAATACTTCGCGTTGTTATGAAATCCTGAAATGTGCAAATCAGTGTCAAACCTGATTTGGTCTGTGAAAAGTGAAATAATTGACATTACGTTTTGGAAATACATAATAGAAAGCGAGGAGTAGTTGACTATGATAGTTGAATGTGAAATCTATGCATTGTGCTGAAACATGACACCAATTCATGTGTCACCTTGATGTTATGAAAACGTGTATTTTTGCATAAAAACGTGAACGTAGACGCATTGAATGAAATATATGACTTTATGAAAATGTTTCCATTAATAATAAGACAGTTGAGAAGTGCTAGCTAAATACGTGATTCCTTTGAAACTAACAGGCTTTAAAATAAATGTATAGGAACTGAATAACTCGTGTTCACGTGCCAGTTGAACATGCTATTAGAGGACCACACGATACCCCACTCTATCACGACACAGAAAGTCGTTGCCATGTGTTTGCGATCCCTGTACTTTTATGATTGGGCATCAATCTATCTCTTCCAGTTGTCCTAGACCAGATCTATCCTTTGGATTTGGCGGCCATGCTGGATACCAAGGCCACGCCCATGTGCAAAGAAAGATGGGGGAAGGTGGAATTCCCCTTGCCGTTCTGTCGGTTACCAACAAAAGAGGTAAGAACGTGCGCCCTGGATGGAGGAAGCTTGAAAGAAAAAAAGCTAGAATGGTCCTATTTGCAATACTGAGTGAAAACGAAAGCAACTGCGAAGGTAGACTTGAAGTAATACTTATGGTGATAATGACGGCACGTGGTAGGGCAGGAATCCTAGTAAGAGAGATTATCGTGAGTAATTGTCAGTGGCTATGGTGATGACGTTGGAATTGAAATTATTTTGAAATCATGCAAATCTGTACACTTTCTGCAAGCAAAATAGACATCACTCGACTCATTCAATTCATCATTATAATGTGTGCGTGTGTGTGTGTGCGTGCGTGTTTATGTGTGTTGTTTGTGGGTGTGTACTTCTGCGCGTGCATGCGTGCGTGTGTATATAAAATAATGATTGTGTGGAACATTGCCTCATTGTATCTATTATTATGGCAAAAGTTCGTGGCACGTGGAAAATATGGGGATCATCTCACCAGCTCGTCACCCACGAGTCATTCAGCCCACGAGCTAAACACCGAGTAAAACGGGCCCACAAGCTTGACACTAAGTAAAAAAAAAAAACGAAAAAAAAAACCGAAAAAAAAAACACAAACAAACAAACCATACCCGTAAGCTAGACATTGGGCAAATAGACGGCCCATGTGCTTTACACATGACAAATGGTTAATGTCAAAGAGTATGGGGGGGGGGGGGAGGGGGAGGTCAACGAGCTCGACACTACATACATTAAGCCTCATGATGTAATGCTGAACTTGTGGGCCTTATCTGCCCGGTCTATAAGCAGGTAGTGATGGTAGAATATCAACCCATCTAATATAGTAAATATATTTCTTAGCAGGGTAACGTATGTGTACTGGAGTGTTTTTACATGTATTTGAACATAATGGTGGAACCCCTGGGCCAGTCAGCAAAGCTTGACAAATTTGCTAAAATTGAGTCACCACGGGAAGCCAATTGAGCAACATGAATCTACAATGGTGTGGAGATATCATTGGTGTTGTGCTCTTCGCGCAGATAAAATATCTTAGCATCATTCGGGTGGTTTTGATTGCATTGGCTCGATTGGCTTGATTTAATCTCTATATGGCACTCCTTTACAATGGCATCAATATTCAGCAATTTGATAACATTGTTCATGCAAATATGGCATTGCACAGTATGATTACCTTGTGCAATTAAAAAAATAATTACAATCAATTGCAATTGCATAAATTTTCAATAACTTCAGCATAATATCGTATATACAATTTCATAACATCGTATACAAACGAGGCGTTACACAATACGATTATCTTGTACAACTTCAAAAAGAAAATCGTTACATATATAATCTGTATCCCGAAGTTACATCATAAAGAACAAGCACAAAGCTTGACTGGTAGGTAAACCGATAATGCATATCATTGATGCAATAAAACAAGGAGGTCTGATGTAATGCTCGTGGAAGAGAGGGTGAAAAGAAAGAAAGAAAGAAAGAAAGAAAAAAGAAAGAAAGAAGGGGGGTGATAGACGCCTCCCGATACTAGTCTTACCAGATCCGTTCGTTCTAAGCATCAGTTTTAAACTTAATCATCGTCCTGCGTTCACAAGATGGGAACACTTATGTAGGCAAATATTGTTGCGCTGAGGATTGGGTGAGAATTCGCTCAGAATGTGTAGTGCTCGTATGTATGTGTGTAAGCGTATCCGTATTTGCTTGTTTTTTTTTTATGAAGACATTTTAAGAAAAATCATTATCACAATATCCTTTCTTGGCAGGAACGGTACATCTCAAAGCTAGAGGTTGGCACGCCAGCGAGTATCAAATTAACACTCCTGAACAGAAAAGCCCGAATCTGGTCTATCATTAGTGGGGGTGGCATTTCGCTCCTCTTTGGGTAAGCATTTTCTTTTTCGCATTGTACAGACTAAATTCCTAAACTACCTTAATAACACTTGTTCAAGTTCAAGTTCAAGTTTATTCTATTTTTTCTCGATGTCAACATAATAACATTTATGTAATGTAAATATAATGTACAAGGAAGTAAATAACTATCAGTCAACATTTAGTAATAAATAGAAAATTGGTTACGTTATACTTTTGATGGGGAATGCCTTTACCTGCAATATGACTGTTAGGCATGTCACGATTTGGTTGTGTAATAAAATTTTAAACCAACCAGTGCAAGACAATATGTTTATTAGCTGGTTAACGTTCTCTAAAATACATTGCAGAGTCGAATTACAGTGCTCTTTCAAAACATATCTCCAGGACAAATACACTAGATTATTATGGCATGTATATAGGCCTGATAGATATTTCTGTTCTGTTTTTAGTACTGTACTTTTCATCACTTTACTGCATGTAAACAATCCTCTATCCTTTTGTTCTGCAGCTGCTCGAATGCCTATTTTGATTCCCCCTTTTCATTTTAAGCTTCGATTTGTGTCTTTGCAACACGTTTAAATTAAAACTTGATGATTTATTCATTCATTTTGACAGATCAAACAACATGATCGTATTGTTATTAGGGCTATAGGAACCCTTTTCACTTTTTCAATTTTTTATCAAAGAAGAGTCGAAATACTGCAGAGAAGCTAGGCAACAACAAATAAACAAACAAACAACAACAACAAACAAACAAACAAATAAAACAAAAACAAAACAATGAAATGACCTACATGTATTTGAAAATACTATCTTCTTATGAAGTGATACCGCCAGGCACCTTGGTTGTGCGGAGGAAATCGGCTGCTACGCCCAGTTCTCCGGACCGGTGAACGCTGACCAAATGTACGGCTTTACCAAGACGGTGATTGACCTTATGCTGGAAGAGCCACACCCAGATGGCAAGGTTCTTATCGGCGGCAGCCAGGCCATTGACGTCACAACCTTATTAGCCAATCGGACAGGACCTGGAGAGGTAAGGATCTCCTGATCAATGAATCTCTATCAAATCGATTTGTTTGTTTGTTTGTTTCATTTTTAAATCGGAGAAGATGGCTGGATAGCCCATAATTATTCTCAGTTGCTCTGGCTGAGTCTTCCATGGGGTCCAGTTGGATGTAAGGTATAATTCATCTGGTTATGCACACTGCTCTTTGTGATGAGTGAATGAAGAGGGATCTTTTACGTGCATGATTTGTGAATCTCTCCCACACGGGACCCCCATTTTAATGTCCTGGCGGAGGGCCAGAGTGTTATGACTCTTATACTACAAGGAGGAAGGCACGCCATGATAACGCACAACATTACTAACTTAGACTCGGGAATCGAACTCGGGTCCTTTAGATCTGGACCCCTTTTCATAAAAGATGTTAGGATGGCAACTCTTGCTGGAATGGCAACTTCCAATAGCAACAGCCAAACAGGAAGCTGGATTCTTGTCGTTGTCATGACAATTGCCATTCCAGCAAGAGTTGTTATCATATTACATCATATCAACGGGGCCCAGAAGACAGACGCGCTATATTGACTGAGGCATATCACCGCCAATCAGGACATCAATCCATATAAAAACAGAAATTTGGCCTTTACTGACAAAATAGTATAACACCAAGGTTTTTTAAAAAGAAATATCGTTATTATACAACTCCACAGTGAAGGTCATACAAAATGCAAATGAATACGCAACGTATAACGCTATATGCCCAGATATAATGTCAACAAAAACGGCATGATTGAATATGTATACAAAAATAGAGCAAATATTGATGGAAGAAGGTAGAGAAACGATGGGAGCACAGCAACATTAATAATCAAAACTTCCGATTACGAGAGTATTCGAAAAAAAGTGAAACTTTCCGTGCAAGCAAATACCTGCAGAAATCATAAAAAGGAAGTATCTTTTTTTTTTCTCGTTAGCTGCTGATGAAAAACATGAAAACGAACATTTTCACTTCAATGCAATTATTATTTTTTTATTATTTTTCGTTAATGAAAGGAAATACATGATACAAGGTGATATATTTGATTAAAATTGTAAACAATCTACAAGGTGACACTAGGCTAAACAATCTTCGAAGGACAAATCAGTAATATAACACAAAAATATGATTTTACGAGGGAAATCAGAGCAAAAAAAAAAATACCTTGCTATTGAAACCAAAATAAAAAGGAAAAATGAAAGGAAAATAATGTTTATGTCGATGGAAAATTAGTGTTCAACAAAAATACAAAGTTTATAGGACGTGGACCACTTGAAAAAAACACACAACAACAACAGTATATCAATTATAACATGTTTATGCTAAGTTGATCTATGTAGGCCTACCATTGTATCATGTGATCGTTGATTATTCGATGCACTGTTATCAGCACTTGTTTTGAAATACAAACGTAATAAAATGTCAATGTAACATAATGCTACAGCACAGAAACTTTCACGGATTCTGGGCCAAGGTCGACATTGCGTGGGCTAATAGCAATATTACAACAGCTCAATCTTTGAACTCCTTCAAGAATAGATTAAAATTGTTTGTATTGAAATCTTATAACATCCAACCGAGTTATGGTCGTTTTACCATCTCAGTCAAGTCATCATTTCTTTGAACATCAAAAAAAAAATTATGTTTTTTTTTTTATTTTTTTTTTTAAACACAAGTGCTCCTTACATGTTCATGTTATTGTTCCGTATATACCAATGTGTCTATTCTCTCCTTCTCCTGCATTCATACCGGTATAATTACGGTTTTTTTTTTTTTTTTTTTTGCATTATATTCAATCCAGGTTGTATTTTATCACTACTTTTACATCATGGAATCCAGTTTGCTTGCGTCCACGATGGCACGTGCTGTAGTTCTTTTTTTTTCGTTTTCCCTTCCTAATTGTTTTGATTTCATGTCAGTTGACATTGGTTCGTTTTATATTGTCTTGTGTATTTTCTGAGGGTCCCATATTGTACAAGCTTTGCTTCTTAGTGGGACCCTCCATTTCCACCCCCATCCTTAGTTAACTTGTAATATACGCTTTATGTATATATCAACAAATATATAATGAGTGTTTTTTTTTTTCATCTGCTACTCATTTTCATATGTACTTTGTTAAATCACATTCTGCAATTATTACAAATATCCTGTGCATATACATTGTATATAATTTCTTTGTTTATTTGATGGAAATGAAAGTAAATTTGAATCTTGAATCTTGGGTTCCTTATCTGCTGATTAACCTAGGAGAATAATAAACTTACAACGCAAAAAAGAGGGAGCACTATTAAATTTGAAAACGTCCACGGACGCGTTGTTTATTTTAACTTCATTACTGAAAATGATAGATCGCAAAGGACTTTGGAAACGGGATGGAAAACACACTCTTAAAACATCCGAGTCAGAACTGACCCGGAACTGGGTCCGTTGGGGTCACACACCGTTCTGGGTCAAAAATGACTTGGAATTTGTCATGAAGACCCCGAATGGGGTCACCCTGACCCAATTCATGACTCTGAATGGGTCACATCTGACCCCATTCCTTGTCATTTCTGACCCGGAACGGTGTGTGACCTCAACGGACCCAGTTCCGGGTCAGTTCTAACTCGGATGTTTTAAGAGTGCAGTTTTTTCAAGATGAAATCCCTGGACCGCTGCAGGCAGCAAATATATGACAGAAAATGCAGGTTAGAAGGTTGATTTATTCTGACTGCAAAAATACCGCTCAATGAGGAAATGAATTTGTTATTATTATTATTATTATGATAATAATGAAAATAATAATGAAAATAATAATAATAATAATAATTATTATTATTATTATTAATATTATTATTATTATTATTGTTATTATTATTATTATTATTATTATTATTATTATTATTATTATTATTATTATTATTATTATTATTATTATTGTTTTAATTATTATTATTATCATCATCATCATCATCATCATCATCATCTTTGGTTCCACGGTTGTGTATGAAATACAAAATGTCGATTATCTGTCTCCATGCTTTCTCCTCACCCATACAGGGACTAATGAGGGCGCTCTTGGAAAATAGACAACGGCTAATTGAAAACAAAGTGTCTCTCTACATCAGAACAACCGTGGGCCTTGTGGGCGCCTTCAACGAAAGACTTCCTTCCTCGTTGCAAGACTTAGGTGAGTCCTAAATGTTCATGGGAG